>NW_025333762.1:0-47446 GCF_019186645.2 Phyllostomus hastatus
TTATGGTAATAGGTATGTTTAATTCAGATGTAAAAACATTTTAGAAATAGGAAGACAAGATCAAAGACAACTAAATAAATTTAAAAATACTGAGAAAACCTACAGGTATTTTGTGTGAAAATAACACCTCAAATCTGAGGACAGGGGTCCACAGAGCAGGGTCAGTGTAGCTTCTACTGGTTTTCACTGGATAAAATGGGAAGAGTGTTTCTGGTCCTTACCTCGTTTTGAGCACGTACATATAACTTGATTTCCATGGACCTGAAATGAGCCAACTAACTGTAATTATTACTGTGAAACTGCATAAAGGGAAACCACACTAAAATGGAGTTGGGGGTCAGTGGGGATGCTGTCACATAGCACCACCCAGGGTCAATTATAGGAAAAATTATCTGTCACAGGCCCCAACATGAAGATGATACTGTGTTCTCCCAGGAGACACCGACTCCCCAGCACCTCAGCCAGAGAGAAACCATCCACACCCTGAACTGACAGTTTTCTGCAATGCACTTTCATTTGAAGTGACCCCTCACAACTTCTTCCTTTCTGCCTGTAAAATACGTTCCTCTCCTTTACTTATGGAGCTTGCCTATGATTTTTGCTATAGCTTGCTTGTCCTAAATTGCAATTTTTCACTGTTTCAATAAACCCCTTATGTGCTGGTAAAATAACTGACTGCTATATTTTTAAGGTCAACATAGTTTGGTGGCCCATATGGGGATCCAGAGGACTTCTGACATGTCTGAGGCTGATGAGCAAGCAGGTGCAATGTTCTTGCTCTGAAAGACGGGAAGGGTTCTTTGGTGCAGGCTTCCCAGTGATCATTTTGAGAATAGCCATCCAGAAATAGCATCCCCATACCTTGTGATCCAGAATTCCACTTTTCAAAAATTTCCCCTAGTAGCCCTGACCTGGTAGCTCAGTTGGTTACAGTGTCCTGCTTATATGCCAAGGTGGTCAGTTTGTTCTCCAGTCAGGGCACCTACAAGAAGCAACCAATGAATGAATATATAAGCAGAACAACTAACTCCCTCTCTTTCAAATCAATAAATGAAATGAAAAGAAAAGCATTAAAAATTATTCCCCTAGTTATGCTTCCCTGTGTATGAAATGAAGTATGTTTAATATATTTCATCCAACACTTATATAATAACAGATATAATGTTAAAGTTTTCAGTAGAAGAGAATTTGTTTATGGTTTGCTCACAACTGTGAAATATTATAGAACATTAAAAATGGGTGAGAATATATGACATTTCATTAAAGAAATAAAACCTAGTAAGGTGGATGGATTCTAATTGATTTTAACAGAATAACTTCCAAATAATGTTATTATGTGAGAAAAGTATCCTGCAACACAAATTATGTTAAAAAAAAAGAAAAAAAAAACCAGGCAGAGAATGTGCTGAGAGGAGACACAGGGACTAGTCACTGGGCAACATGGAGGGGAAAACTTGCTTTTCCTTCCTGTCATTTGGAATGTTGTGCCATTTGTTTTCTCCTTTATTTAAAAGAAACCTATGCCCACATCCTCCACCAAGAAAACCAGCCCCTCCAAAAAACAAACAAACAAACAAACAAAAAGAAACCTATGTATAAATATTTTTTGTAGATAAAAGAATGGATGGGAAGTAGTTGGTTATATATATATGCATTTAAAAATAACTCGACAAAAATTCTGCACACCCTCATTAAATCCAGTGGCCCATGCTGCTTTCCTTATCCGAATAGCACCTTGACCACCCAAAGTGTCCAATTTGCATCCAAAACTCTAGGCCAGCAGGAACATCTCCACAGTGCAAAATATACTGTGTCACACAGTTGCTGCTTATTTGAGAGATGAAAGCCATTTATTATTAAAACAATTGATAGGAGACTCAAGACTTGGAAAATTTTAGCTTAAGGAAAAAGTTTTAAGTCCAGAAAGTAATATTTATGTTAAAGCTTTTGTTTCAGAAACTGCAGATAAGGCCCATTGTGGCTCCTGGGAAAACAGCCTGCCTCCTGGGGTACTGATAGAAGACTACTGCCTGGAGACATCTGAACTTTTGTTCCAAGAAGAACAGATGACCACCACTCCCTGGGAACAGCTAACTGCCCAGAACAGGAGTGCTGCTTCTTTGCTCACCTAATCCTCCCTGAATTTCAAAGCTCTTACCCCACCTTATTTATCCACACCACCCCCACCTTTATAAAAGATCTGGCCTAGAGAAGAAAAGACAAGATGGTTTGTTAGGGTATGAACCCACCATCTTCTCAGATCACCAGTCATCTGAATAAAGCATCCGTAAAAGATTCAATCGCTGTCATTGCTTTTGGGTTGGTAGTGACAGGCAGCCTGAACGCCGGTGTCTTTCCAGTTACTTAATAAATTTTATATCTAAGTATTGGATCCAAGGTCATTTCTAGAAATGCTATTAAGAATATTTTCAGCCCTGACTTGTGTTGTTCAGCTTCTGAGTCTGGCATTTAGCAACTAGGGTTCATTGTCCAGCTCCAACTCTGGAGTCTGGCTGTGGCATCTTGGTTATGGATCTGGGTCCTGTCTCTGAGGTCTGTGGCCTGGGTTTGAATCTATTTGGCTATGGATCTCGGATCTGGGGTCCCTTTGGGTGTTTCTTTGGGGTCTCTGGGTTTGTGTGTTGGGTCCATGTGCATGTCTATAAACTTATAGTCATTGGCTCCAAGTCAATGACAAGAGGAGTCCCAAGGTTGGGGTGTGGTGAAGAAGGAAACTTTAGTGCAAATACCTGAATTTAAAACAGAATGGCCGTGAGTACAGAAGCATTGTTAAGAAACTCGGTATTGTTCCAGGTGAATGATGAAGCACCATGTTGAGGCAGGAGACAGCATAGGAAGAACTCTGAGACTGCAATACTGTTACTGGGCAGAATTTAGTGCCCTGGTTGCCAGGAAACACCTTTTACCAATTAGGTAGAATAAATAGTAAACCAAGTCAGGGAGGAGGAAAGAGACAAGTCTCACATGCTAACTCAGCAGTCCTGAGCCTGATCTGATAATATGGCCAGGTGTTCCAACATCACAAGAGACACTATGTTAGCAAGAAAGAAGGGAAGTCTTTGAAATTCTATGTAACGTTGCCACTATCTGGGAAAGCAAGCCTTGAAACTGTGTTTTCATCCCAAGGCCTGACTGAATGTGGGAGAGCGTCCCCGGTGCCCACAGAACCAGCCCATAAAACAACTTTGGTTAGTTGCCTACCTCTGGTCACTATCTGTTTTACGAGAGAGTTCCTGATGCTTATAGAAAGAGCCCATAAATAACTTTGGAAAGTGCCCCAATTTTAATTAACTGCCTCCTCTCACGTATTTGTTTTACAAGAAGGTGAAAAAAATGGGATCTGGAGCAAGATAAGGATTGGGGCTAACAGACCCCCACACATACCTAAGTGTAGGTAGTCACAGTCCCCTGGGAAAGCTGGCACTGCATTTACCTGTTAATCAATTTGTACCTTTTTTTCCCTCCCATCCCACTAACTATATAAGTCCTCCGAACAAAGGACACTCTCCCCCTGCCCCATCTCCCTCTCTCCCTCTCTCTCTCGGGCTCGGGGTGCTCTTGGCTCCTGGGCAACAGGGCTTCTGGACACCCAGCCTCAGGCTGCCCAGGGGCTTGCCACCCTGGTCTTCAGCTGCTCTTGTTTTTGTTGCCCTATTTTGCCCTGAAATTTTGCCTTTCACCCCCTATTCTACTCAGTCCTGTTCTTTTCCATGGGAATGGGCCACTAATAAACTGATTACATACTACTAGATTTGCTGATATGTAATTCTTTACATGCGTCAGCAAGAGAAACCAGGTCTCTCCCGTCAACAACACTGTGTATCAGCTCAGCAGTGCTGCTGCTTCTTTACGTAGCATTAGGCCTGTGAGGAGGTCCTGATGTGAGGCAGCCTTGGGGCAAACTCCCTCTCCTGCAGTGATGCTTAGGGATGCTCTGCTCATCTACAGGACTTCTCTTCTAGACATTTATTTCCTCTTTGCTCAGCTGCATTTGCACATAAAGAAGTGAAAATTGGAAAAGGAGCCCATCTGAATGACAAGATCAGGCTGGATGAGCAAAGAAAAGGCCTTTGGTGTTGTCACCACAACAGACTAGATTGTTGTTATTTTTAAATTATGCTGTGTTTTCCTGTAGTACGTTTTAAGCCCAAACTGAGACGGCCTTTTTGTTGTTGTTACTGTTTACTTAAATTATATGTAAAAATAAAAATAATTGAAAATCCTACCAAAACAGGTAATGTCTGCTGTTCTATTAAGTATATATGCTTCTAAACAAGGTGGGGGTGTGTGGGCCAGGATGGGTGGAGGAGGGCAAAAGGGAAAAGTTGGGAAACTGTAATAGAATAACAATAAAAAATCATTTTATGAAAAAAGTGTATACCCTTCCAGGCATCACTACTTGCATATTTTCATTCTTCCACTTTCTCTGGATTTAATTTATTATTCCGGGTCTGTAAGATGATGCAAAATTTGTGGATTTTCAGGCTTTGTCCCTAATATGTAGATTAATCAATACATTTTTCCCAGAGTGTTTTTATGTATTATTTTTGTTATTGTTCGTTTCAAGTTATTTTTTAACTGCAATTGTAATTTGAGTGTTATTTAGAAGTGTATTTTATAATTTTTAAATATAAGGACTTTCTAGTTATCTTTTATTACTGATTACTAGATTAGGTGCAATGAGAGCAAGAAACATACTTTATGTAATTTCAATCTACCTTTGATATACTTTTTTTGAAACTTGATGCTTGGTACAATAAGGTCAATGAAAAAAAAAAACGGCTCCTAGGGTGGTTGTCTCCTGCCATCTTGTGTTCATTTTTGGAATAACATCTTAGTGCAGGTCAGCAGGAAAAGTTGAGTATAGTCAGTTGGTTCTTTGTGAACGTTGAATCCAATTTGCTGCTCATGGTGTTTCTTATACCCTTACTGAATTTTGTGAGGTGGTCTGTTGTTTCTGAAAGAGGTATGCTCTATCTCTGATGAGAGAGGTTTGTTAAATCTAGTACAATTATGCATTTTTCGGTGTGTCTTTGTTCTATATAATTTAAGTTTATGATATTAAGTACACGGTGAATTTGGATCTTCTAGGTCAATTAAGCTTTTTGAAGCACTCATCATATCTAGTCATGCTTTTTACCTCGAAGTCTACTGCATATTACTGTGTAATTTTCATGGGATTTATGTTTCTGATTAAAACTATGTTTGCATCATCCTATGTATCTTTTTTTATTCTTTCTCTTTTGATCTTATGTCACCTCAATGTTTTTGGTAATTCATATTTTCTCCCATTTTGTGTATTTTATTTGTATTGTCTGAACATTTTCTTTTTCAAAGTTGTCTTTAATTTTATAAAGTATATGTTATTAATGTGTTCATTACTTAATGTATTTTGTTACATTAGTGTAATGTATTATGTACATTAAGTATATGTATTAATGTATTCGTTACATTAATGTATTTCATATATGCATTAAACTGCATGTCCACTAGTATACTTGATTCCTGGCCACTTTTGTTTAAGTGTACCACTAAAAATCAAACATACTGATGAGGTCTGTCTAAGGTCAGAGGCAGGACTGGGATGGAGTTGAGAGGGGGCCACAGATGTGGGTGGGGCTGGGTGGGAGGTGTATTTAGGCTGGCAGACATGAGGTGTGGGCAGTTCTGGTGGAGAGATGGAAAAACTACACAGACTGGAGTTTAGGCGCTGCTGACTGCCACTCTCCATGGTCACGAGGCGATGCTCACAGCCTAACATGATGCAAGCAACGCGGTCCAGGGACAGGAAGTGAGCTGCGTGGGGGCTATGGGGGAGTGGCGGGCAGATACAGGCACCCTGTGGGGAGCAGGAAAGGGGTCCAGACTGCGGTACATAGCTCAGGTTCCAATCTAACTGACCACTTCCTGTGGGACCACTTTTCTATATTAATCTACATTATATTGCATTTATAGACAAGTTTGGTAAATGGGTATCATTGTGTTTTTTTCTGAAATCTTGTGTTTCAAGAACATGATGATACTTTTCATTTGTTAAAGTTTCTGTTATTGGGTAGCAATTTCCAATTTTCTTCACACAGATCCTATATATTGTTATTTCCACGGTTTTTTTAAAAACATGCTTTGTGACTTCCGGCAAGATGGAGGAATAGGTGGACGTACTGTACCTCCTCGCACAACCAAGATTAGAACAACAATAATTTACAGATAGAATAACACTCAGAACTGATAGAAGATTTATTTGAATGGAAGTCGGACAGCCAAGAAGTTGAAGTAGACCCGTACATCCAGACTGGTAGGAGACGACGAGCCGGGCGGGCGCGGGGCTGGCGCAGGTTAGAGGCGCACGGAGGTTGGGGAAAATTTGGCACGAAATTGGTGCGACAGCCATCTGGGGCGCAAGAACGCAGCGGTGATCCCTGAGTACACAAGCTGCGGCTGGCGGATCCAGTGAGGCAGCGATTGTGGACCAGGGCAGAGCTCGCAGCCCAGGATCCCAGAAAAGGGTCTGAGCCCAGGAGAACGGAACTGCCACCATTGTTCCCTCCCGTCCCTGCCCCCGTCCCCACATATAACATCACAATCTAGCAACTGGGGTGCCCAGCCCCGGTGAACACCTAAGGCTCCACCCCCCACCATAACAAGAGCGACCAGACCGGAAAAAAAAAAAGGAGAGACAGGGAAAGACAAGACATGTTCCCAACAGAACAGATCAGTCCCCCAGGATTCATCCTTTTGAGCAACCAAGAAATAGCCAATCTATCAGATGCACAGTTCAAAACACTGGTGATCAGAAAGCTCACGGAAATGGTTGATTTTGGGCGCAATTTAGATGAAAAAATGCAGGTTACCATAAAAGAGATGAAGGAAGATATACGGAGAGAGCCAATAGTGAAGGGAAGGAATCTGAGTCTCAAAACAATACAGTGGACCAGAAGGAAGGTAGAATCAACCAAGCAGGAAAGCATGATAAAATAAGAATTCAAAAAATTGAAGAAAAGCTTAAGAGCATCCAGGACACCTTTAAACGTCCCAACATCCAAATTATAGGGGTACCAGAATGGGAAGGGGAAAAGCAACAAATTGAACACGTAGTTGAACAAATAATAAAGGAGAACTTCCCCAATCTGGCAAAGGGAACAGTCTTCCAAGAAATCCAAGAAGCTCAGAGAGCCCCAAAGAAGTTGGACCCAAGAAAAAACACACCAAGGCACATCATAATTACATTAGCCAAGGTGAAAACGAAGGAGAGAATCCTAGAAGCAGCAAGAGATAAGGGGACAGTAACCTACAAAGGAGTTCCCATCAGACTGTCAGCTGATTTCTCCAAAGAGACCTTGCAGGCAAGAAGGGGCTGGAAAGAAATATTCCAAGTCATGAAAGACAAGGACCTACATCCCAGATTGCTCTATCCAGCAAAGCTCTCATTTAGAATGGAAGGGGAGATAAAGTGCTTTTCAGTAAGGTCAAGTTAAAGGAGTTCATCATCACCAAGCCCTTATTTTATGAAATGCTAAAGGGACTTATCTAAGAAAAGAAGATAAAGAAAAGACATGTATAGTAAAAGGACAGCAAACTCACAATTATTAACAGCCACACCTAAAGCAAAACCAAAAGAAACTAAGTAAGCAACTAGAACAGGAACAGAACCACAGAAATGGAGGGCACGTGGAGGGCTAGCAGCAGGGGGGGTGGGAGGAGGAGAGAGGGGGGAAAGGTATAGAGAATAAGTAGCATAGAATGTAGGTTGAAAATAGATAGAGGGAGGGCAAGAATAGTACGGGAAATGTAGAAGCTAAAGAACTCATAAGTATGACACATGGACATGAACTAAAGGGGGGGAATATGGGTGGGAGAGGGGGTACAGGGTGGAGGGGAGAGAAGGGGGGAAATGGGACAAGTGTAATAGCATAATCAATAAAATATATTAAAAAAAAGAACTTACATGACTACACTCTTAAGAGGACAAGCAACCCAATTAAATAATGGACAAAGGATGTGAACAGACACTTCTCCAAGGAGGACATACAGAAAATCCAAAGACACATGAAATGATGTTCAATATCGCTAGCTATCAGAGAGATGCATATTAAAACCACAATGAGATGCCATTTCACACCAGTCAGAATGGCCATCATAAACAAATCAACAATCAACAAGTGTTGGAGAGGTTATGGAGAAAAGGGGACCCTAGTGCACTGTTGGTGGGACTGCAGACTGGTACAACCACTATGGAAAGCAGTATGGAACTTCCTCAGAAAACTAAAAATGGACCTGCCTTTCAACCCTGCAATTCCACTGCTGTGACTATATCCTAAGAATACTAAAACACCAATCCAAAAGAACCTATGCACCCCAGTGTTCATAGAAGCACAATTTACAATAGCCAAGTGCTGGAAGCAACCAAGAAGCCCATCAGTAAATGAATAGATCAAAAAACTATGGTACATTTACAAAATGGAATTCTATGCAGCAGAAAGAAAGAAGGAGCTCCTACCCTTTGCAACAGCATGAATGGAGCTGGAAAGCATTATGCTGAGTGAAATAAGCCAGATGGTGAAAGACAAATACCATATGATCTCACCTTTAACAGGAACCTAAACAACAAAACAAAGAAACAAGCAAAATATAACCAAACACACTGAAATAGAGGACAGGCTGACAGTGACCAGAGGGGAGAGAAGAGGAAATTTCAGGGGAGAATGGGAAGGGTTTACGGGAACAAATTTGAAGAACACATGGACAAAAACTAGGGGGAAGGTGGTAATTGGAGAAAAGTGGGGAGGGTTGGGTGGGTGGGCTGGATTGGGAGTAAAAGAGAGAAAACTGTACTTGAACAATGATTAAAATAAAAAAATGTGATATGTGAAAAAAACAAACAAAAAAACCCTGCTTTGTTGCTAGCAAGTCTTGTTAAAAAAATTATATCTTTAACTTAGTATGTCTACATATTTATTTCTGCATGTTATTTCCCCATCATTGTACTAAATTCTGTTTGTGATACTTTTTCCATAGAATTTCATGAGCTACGAGGGTAAACTTGCCCTCATGCAATAATGATCAGTACATGGTTGTAGCTGTAGGTGACCTAGAAATAGTTAAAGCTTGAAAGAAAACAAGAAGTGAGGTAATATGAGAAGCTATAAAAATTATCTATGTTAGCCATGAGTGTTTTAATGACTAAATAAAATAGTAACATCCTTCTTAGCATTTTAAATGAGTTCAGGGCCTGGAAGTATGGTGTTCTAGAAATCAGAAGTATATTGTTACAGGAAATGTGCCCTCAGGTAGGTAATCTGAAGAATACAGAATGTAGCAAATGTCCACATTTTCAAAGAAAAAAACTTGAGATGGTAAAATCTGGAATCTTAACAGGGTAAGACTCTTTGTTCTAAGTGACATTATGAATCAGTTATTAAAGTGATGTATGAGCAATGGAAAGAAGCAGGGATCCTCAGATGACGATTCTGCTTAGTCACAGTGTGATCTGGTCTCCTAAGTAGACAGATTTTCCTTTGCCTCCTGACCTATAGCTTAGGACACTTCTCTCCGATATTTGCAAGATGGCTGGCATTTTTTGTTCTTTAAGTTTCAGCTTCAGGCTTCCTGTTCCAAGAAAGGCAGCATTTCAGATGTAGGGTGCAAAGGGATATGCTGTTTGTATTCTAATGAAGTCTTCATGATACAGAGTAGGGTTTCTCATTCTGAGCACTATGGACCTTTTTGGTCAGAGAATTCATTCTCCTGGGGGATTGTTCTCTGCATTGCAGGTGCTCATTAGCATCCAATACCTGTATTCACTGCCAGCAGCCTTGCTTCACTTCCCCTGAGGACAATCTAACATGGCTCAGTACTTTGCCTAAATCCCTGTGGGGGCAAAAATCACCTTTGGTTGAGAAACAGTTTGAAGCTTTGTCATTTTTGAAACCAGGAAGATCTGGCTCTGGTATGCAGTATTGTTATTATTTTTCTATGCAAATTATTTCCCACTCTGATTATGATTTATTTTTGGAAGGTATTTAGAAGTGTATTTTAAAGCATCTAAACATAGGGACTTTCTAGTTACCTTATGACTGGTTTCCAAAGTAATGGCAAAGAGAGCAATAAACATAGTTTGTGAGACATTGTGTTGAAACTTGCTTTATAGCTAAATGTAGTCATTTTTTAAAAAGTTCCAAGTGTGCTTGAAAGCATTTTTAATTTACTTTGTTACTGCTTACTTAAACAATGAGAAAACATTTATTCAAAATTCTATTCCAAGAGTTAAAAAAAAACCTGCTATAATTTCATGCATATACACTTGCAGGTATGTGGACGTGCACATATCTGTCTACTTTCTCTGGATTTCATTGACTATTTTAGGTTATAAGTATAGGCACAAAAGTTGTATATTTTCAGCTTTTATTTTTGATAATGTTTCTTTGAAGGGTGAAGATTGTCCTACCTGTGTGGCCATGGCCTGCCTCCTGGTTGTGGCTTCATGGTCACCTGCCTTGGGCTTACAGGCCCCGCTGCCCTCCACCAGCGGCAGGCCGAGGTGGATGGTCTGCACTGAAGTGGACGGGGATGCTCAGTCCTTTGACTCCCTGTGAGCTGTGCAAGGCTGTTCTGGCTGCTGGTCGGTCCCTCAGGCTATGTCTGCTGCTGTTACCACAAGATTTAACAATTTAAGCAAAGTAAACTATTTTCAATCGAATGATTACATGGATGAAATTTGGAAGAGTTTATTGATTTAGCTTTTGTCCTGTAGTTTGTGGGGTTGCCTAACAAAAAGTAACATTCCATGAATGCTGCACTTTTCATAAATGTCCTATCACCCATCTTACCTCTATAAGACTCTGTTTCCTCATACTACCAAATGCCCTATATACCTGATATCACCTCATTGTCTCATATTCATTCATATTTGTGCACACATTAAATGTTGAATATCTTGTATTGATCTGATTATGTTATTTTGGTCATTATCCCACAGGTGTTAGAGCCGAAAAGGTTTGTGGAAAATAATCACTTTTTAATTCCCCATAGTTTTGAAAAGATGGCATTGTGGAATGAATGGTGAGACAGTGCTAACTCCTGAACCTGTTGCAGCTGAGAGATCATGGACGTCTGCCCTCCAAGGTCAGCCTCCATTGCTGCTGGGTTTGGCAAGCTTTTGAAGTTTGCATTTGGTGAGACATGGGTTTTATCTTATTGAATCGCAGGGTTGTTTACAATGGGAGTATCTAGTTTACTTTCTGTCTGTGATCTCTGGCAATGGGGACCTGGTGTCTGGCTCCATCTCCAAATTCTGGTCATGGCATCCTGGTTACAGATCTGCATCCTGTGTCCAGGGCCTGTGCTTCAGAGTCAAAATGTATTCAATTGTGTGTCTTCAGTCTTCCACCTCTTAGGATGTGGCTTTGTGTCCTGAGTTCACATGTGAGGTCCATGTGCACATGAAGCTTTTGGTTCTGGTGTATGGAATGTGGCATTAAGGGTCTGGTGTCAGTCCCTGGCAACTGGTATTTGGCCTTCAGACTGCATGGTCTGTGTTGGGTGTGGGCACATGGCTTTGTGTTTGGGGCTTTTGGCCTGGAGTCCTGGTTGTGGTTTGGGTCTGCTCCAGGGTCCAGCTTTTGGAGTCAAAGGTCTGTGTCCAGGCTCCTGAGTTTGGCTCTTGTGTTTGGTGTCTGTCAACAAATGGTCATTGTGTGAAATTCAATGTCACTATGAATCCCTAATTCTATTGAGTTGAGGTAGGTTAATAAAAAAGGTAGGAAAATTCCTTGGAAATGGAATGGGAAAACTGACCTTGATAGCTAACTAAGGCCTAGCAGTTTATAGCCAGGTAATAAATCTGAGGATCTTATCTTCTCTGACCAAGGACATTGGAGAGCAAATGGTTCAGACATTCCAGACCACCTAGGGGAAGACCCACCTCAGCCCCAGACCTTCTCTGGTGACTTTTCTGAAGGAAAAATTCACCAGAGAAGGACCTTGATCACTCTGTGTGCTTGCTTTGTTGCATCAGCACATCAAAGGGCACCCCTGGAAAGCTGAGTGTTCTGTGGAGCTGACTCTTCTGAGACCTCCTCTAAAGTCCTCAACATTAGAAAACAGGTAAAACCCTAAAGACAAAGGACGCAGCATGCACTGTTCATTGAGCACACACCTGCCTTCCCTTCTCTTCTTTTCTTAGTCATGTAACTTGCTTTGTTTCTCCTTATCTGCAAAGGTCCCTGTGAGACTTGCAGCCAGGGGAGCAGTGGGCAGTGGCAGCTCGTCCTAGGCTCACCCCCTGATCCTGTCTCTAAGGACCTTCTTTGTGTCTAACTTTTCTGTTTCCCCAGAAGCAGCTCCGCCTATTCTAGCTCTTGTTGGTGTGATTTCACCTCTTCTATCTGAAGCCCTTCTTTGTTTCACTGTCCATGGATTTAATATACAAACTCTCAAAATTCCCTAGCTGTGTGTTGTGAAATTTTTACTGCATGAAGGCAAGAATCTTCACGTATGACACCTTGCCAGAGCAAAATTGCTTTGGGTCCAGTACCTTTTTGGTGACAGATGAACCAAATTTTGTGTATTCACTTACCTGTGGGTGGACATTTGAATGCTTTCTACATTTCAACATTGTAAACAGTGTTGTTATGAATAATCATGTATAAGTTTATTATAACATCTGTCTTCAATTTCTCAGGTATGTGTTTTGAAGTGCAGTTATTGAACACAGTAGGGTAGTTTTATCAGGAAATGCCAAATCATTTTATATAGGGTCTGCAATATTTTACATTTAGAAAAGAAATGGTCAATTGTTCTAATTTTTGTTTGTGATAATAAACATTTCTCAGTTTTGCTTTCTCAACTAGAACCTTTGTAGTGACTGGGAAGGGTATTGCGCAGTGATATAGGCATTGAATGTTCTCTCTGATTTTTTTCTTACCACTCGTATGTACATATTCTCTCTACAAGGGACTATTGAAGTTCTTTAAACATATAGCTATCTCTCCATTGATGAGTTATACAGTTCTTTGTTGTGGTAACAAGTGTCTTATCAAGAGTACAATGTGCAACCATTTTCTTCAGTTCTGTGGGTGGTCTTCTTACTCTGCAAATACCTTCTCCTGTGATTCAGAATTTTGTAATCAGGAGGATACCACATTTACTCATTTACTTTCATCCATTTTGCTTTGGAAGAGTATGCCATGATATGCCAACAGCAGCCTCATGCATCTCATATCTAACATGCGTCACCATTGCATTATTTAGCTTGCTTGATTTAATATAGCTTTTTTTATAGAAACCTGCTTTATATTTTTAGACATTAGATGTTTATGTTTCAAGGGTTTACAGGTTTAAATAGGAGGACAGAATATTCTCTGGAGTATGATGTCTAGAGCCACACATCTGGAGTCAGGGACAGGCTTTGGACACACAGTCCAGTGTCTGGTGCTTGGCATGGCTTGGGGTTGGGATTAGGGGTTGCGGTTGAGGTTGATGCCATGGTTTGTCTTTAACTTAATTTGAAACCCTTCTTTTTAAAAAATTTATTGTGATAGCTGTCATCTCTCCATGCATTAAAAAATCTGACCAGAACTTGTGAATATTTGTGTGGCCATTGTCGTATTGAAGATGGATGAACATAGCAACATTATTGGCACATTAGGCTTTGTCACTTCACAAAAGGTGAAAACACAACTGGAATTCCAAAATAAAGATTGGTAGTGTGTTTGGAGAAGGTGCTGTAGGTGATGAAATGTGTCAGAAGTGGTTTGTGAAGTTTCATGCCCAAGATGTCTTGCACAAAGGTGCCCCACGGGTCTGGCAGACCATTTGCAGTTGAGAGCCATCGAGTCCAGGTGTTAACTGAGGATAGACCATGTTATGCCATGTAGGAGAGAGGTGACATATTCAAAGTATCCAAATTGAGCATTGAAAATAATTTGCATCAGCATGATTATGTGAATCGCTTTGATGTTTGGGTTCCACAGAAGCTAAGCATGGAAGGGGGAACTTTCTTGACCTCATTTCTACATGCGGTTATCTACAGAAACATGAGGAAACCATTCTGGTTGCAAGCAAATTGTGAGGGGGTATGAATCATTAAAATTTGAGGATAACATGGAATGGGAGAGATTGTGAGCAAACGAAGGAACCACCAGCAGCAGCCCCTCCCCAGGGTGGTCTTCATCCAAAGGAGGTGATGTTGCCTGTGTGGTGATACCAGAGGGAGTCCTGTAGGAGGAGCTCCTTGGGGAAATTCGCAACACGTTCTGCCCCATCAGACCAACTGCGAGCACAATCGGAGGGAAAGAGTTGAAGGAGAAGATAGGAAAGCCACAGGATGAGGTGGGAGCACATGTTTCTCTCTGGTGACGAGAGAAAAACTGTTCCAGCCTGGCTGCACAGTCGTGATTCCTCTGCAGCACTTACCAGACCTTGCACCTTCTCGAGGCCATTTAGTTCAGTATTCCGAATTTCTCTTAGTGGAGAGAAATTTCTGTTCCCCGGAAGGTGGCAGGAGGCACCAGGAAGAGCTCTCTTCTCCTAAAGGTAACAGTGCTTTTGGATGATGGAATAGGAAGTCACGTGAAAGATAGCAGAGGGTAGTGGAACTGATTGGTGATGACATTGTGCAGTCACATTTTGGGGGAAAAATGAAAAGTGTGCCCATCATTGCATCTTACAATGAAAAGTGAAGAAACTTTTCAGCCAAGCCATTAGTGGGATATGCATTGCATTTGTAGGCCTCTTTTGCCATTTTGGGAAAGACACCTTAGTGCAGGTCAGCAGGAAAAGTGGTTGATTGCAGGGGGAGTATCATTGACTTTTCATGGTAGTGTAATTTAGAAGCACAATTGAAGACGTCCAAATGTCAGGACTGTGCAGTTACTTTGCATCTGGTCTCCAGATATCAGTCAAGGGAGGAATAGGAGTGTTTTATGTGACGTTTCTTGGAACTGGCTTTGTAGCGTAATAGAGGCAGGTTTTTACAAGTGCCGATTGTGCGTGAAAATGGTTTGTAATTACCTTTTTCCATTGCCGCTTCCTTAAATAATATGGAGGTCAAATGTATTTGAAACTCTCCAACAAGAGGTAAAAAAAAAAAAAGTAAAGTAAAATACAAGCACTCTCATTTTATATACATGCCCCTCAGGACATGTCTACGGGTTCGTTTCTCTCCTTTGCCTGGACTTCATCTACTATTTTAGGTTCTTGGTACTGGTGCAAAACTTGTGCATTTCCAGCTCCTGTTTCTAAGCTGTGCATTCAAGGGTGAAGAGTTCTTTCTCAAGTTTTGGTATGGAGCA
Source organism: Phyllostomus hastatus (assembly GCF_019186645.2). Classification (NCBI taxonomy): domain Eukaryota; kingdom Metazoa; phylum Chordata; class Mammalia; order Chiroptera; family Phyllostomidae; genus Phyllostomus; species Phyllostomus hastatus. Next base: position 15,312 of record NW_025333762.1, read on the forward strand.
TCTTTACTATCAGTCATGTCGAGTTCTTTCATTATTTTCTATTTACTTATTTTTACTTATTTTTTGAAGTGTTGTATTGATTATACTATTACAGTTTTCTCAATTCCCCCCCCGTATCCCCACTCCATCCTGCACCCCAACCCTCTAGCTTCCCCCGCTTAATTCATGTCTGTGGGTTGTACATGTAAGTTCTTTGAGTTCTCTGTTTCCTTTACCATTTTTATCTTTCCCCATCTATTTTATACCTACCAAATGAACTTCTTCCCTGTACCTTTCCCCCTATTCCTCCCTCCCCATCCCCACTGAAATCCCTCCACGTACTGTCCATTTCTCTGATCCTGTTCCTGTTGTAGTTGTTTGCTTAGTTTTTGTTTTCATTGTTTTTCTGTTCTTTTCTTTTTGGTTCATTTTTCGATAGCTGTGAGTTTGTTGTCATTTCACTATTCATAGTTTTTTTTTATCTTTTTCTGTTTCTTAGATAAGTCCCCTTAACAATTCATAAAATGAGGGCTTGGTGATGATGAACTCTTTTAACTTGACCTTATCCAGGAAGCATTTATCTGACACTCTATTCCAAATGAAAGCTTTGCTGGATAGTCATCTTAGATGTGGGTCCTCGTCTTTCATGACTTGGAATACATGTTTCCAGCCCCTCTTTGCTTGCAAGATTTCTTTTGAGAAATCAGCTGGTAGTCTTATGGGAACTCTTTTGTAGGTAACTCTTTCCTTTCCTCTTGCTGCTTTTAAGATTCTCTCTATCTTTAATCTTGGGTAACTTAATGATCATGTGCCTTGGTGTGTTCTTCTTTGGGTCCACTTTCTTTGGGAGTCTCTGGGCTTCCTGGACTTCCTGGAAGTCTATTTCCTTCACCAGAGTGGGGAAGTTTTTCTTCATTATTTGTTTAAAAAAGTTTTCAATTTCTTGCTCTTGTTCTTCTCCTTCTGGCACCCCTATAATTTGGATATTGGAACATTTAAAGTTGTCCCAGAGGTTCCTAAGCTTCTCCTCATTTTTTTGAATTCTTGTTTCTTCATTGTGCTCTGGTTGTATGTTTATTTCTTCCTTTTGTTTCAAGTAGTTGATTTGAGTCCTGATTTCCTTCCTTTGACTGTTGGTTCCCTGCATATTTTGCTTTATTTCACTTTGGGTAGTCTTAATTCATTCTTTCACTTTGTGAACAAGCTCAATCAGTCTTGTGAACATTTTGATTACCAGGGCTTTGAATTCCCCAACAGCAGATGGGTTTGGTATCTCATCACTTAGCTCTTTTTCTGGAGTTTTGCTCTGTTCTTTCATGTGGGCCATATTTCTTTGTTTTGGTGCACCAGTCCGGTTGGTCTGGTTGACTGTTCCTTTAATACTTTGGCTGTCAGAGTGCCACGCAGTTTGATATTCTGGCACTTCCGCTTGTTTATTGATTTTAGATTGGTTGCCATCCTCATTTTGGTTGTGCAAAGAAGTGAAGAGTTTCTAGCTATGTCTCCATCTTGGCTGGAACCTCAAAGAATCTTATATTGCTTTTTGAAACTTGCTCCACAGTACAATATGGTCAATGTAAAAAAACCCCCAAAAGTTCCCAGTGTGGTTCTTGTTTATTTTGGGAATAACACCTTAGTGCCAGTCAACAAGACAAGTGGTTGGTTCTGGTGGAATGTCAATGAGTGTTTATGGCAATGGTATGTAGAAGCATATTTTAAAATGTCTAAATGTATGGACTGCACAGTTACCTTGTGATTGGTTTCCAGATTAGGGCAAAGGAAGCAATAAACCTGTTTTATATGCCATTTTTCAAACACACTTATAACTTGTGAAAACCTGACTCTATTATTCTACAAAGCCAGTACCAAAAAATGTTGCATCTCAAATATTATCACATTTCAAATATTCCCCCATAGATCTAAGGAGATATCTTTGTCATAGAAAATGACCACAGCACCTCACATTACTGCTGTCTCATTTATGCTTTTCTGTGTGTGGGTTTCTGACTCTGTCATGTGAGTGAGGTTCTCCTGGCTGTGTATATCTTACATTTGGCTATTTTCATTTGCTAATCTTTGTCATACCTGTTGGATTATTAGGCCAGCCCAAAGATTCTTGAGGTCACAAGAAAGGTTGTTTCCCCACCACATAAGCAAGCAGTCAGGTGCTTAATATGAGGTGAATTTGGGGAGTACATGTACATCAACATTTACTTAGGTAAGATTTAACAATTTAAGTAAAGTAAGTTTATTCTCAAAACTAACTGTTTATGTCAGTGAAATCTGGAACAATGTACTAATGTAGCTTGTGGATATAAAACTTCTATGTAAAGTTTCAGAGGCGGTCATAAAGAGGGCCGGCATTTTGCACTTGGCATGTTGATGTTAAACTGGCTGTTAAGAAAGGGAAGACTGAAAAATTACTTAAGATTGTCATCTCATTTCTTCCTAAGAGGTTTAGTTGCCACAATTTGCTTCAGGAAGAGAGCTTCACCACAATCACCTCAACTTCAGACAGTAAGACTCCTAGCCAGAGCTTGTTGACCCTCTTACTGTACTCCTTGTGCTTAAAGTTGTGGGAGTTGCCCAACAGAAATTAACCTGGCAGGTATGCTGCCTGTTTTTTTTTTTAAGTTACCTGCCTGTCCCCTACTTCACCTTTGAAATCTAAGACTCTGTTCTTCCATTTTCCAAAATACCCCACATACTCAATATTAACTCATTGTGTTTGGTATTCATTTTAATATGAATTCCCCTCGCCCATGTATTACATATTGAATTCTTCCCATTAATCAGATTATGTGAATTTGATTGTTATCCCAGCTGTCTGAATTTAGAAGGTAAGACAAAACAATTTTTTTAATCCCCCACAGTCTTGGTGAACTGGCCGTGTGACATTCATGGCTGGGACACTAACTTCTGGAAAGTGCAGCTACTGAGAGGTCACTGACATATCTGGCAAAAGTACATAATTATTTTTTATTTCTGTCAGCCTTTTTGGTGTATTTCTGCTGGGCTTGGTATAATTTAGTAGTGCCAGGAGTTATTTTCTTCCCTTGTACACTTACATTGGCGTGAAAAGTATTTCTGAGGCCAGCTGTTTGGAGTTAGAGAGTCAGGAATGTTCTTTATTGGCTCCTGGCTGTGTTTACATTGTGACGACTCGGTTCTACTTCTGCATCTGGAAACTGGGCTCAGTTGCCCAGCTCCAGCTCTGGAGTCTGGCTGTGGGGTTCTGGTTACAGATCTGGGTTCTGTGTCCTGGGTCTTTGGCTGTGTGTCTGGGATCTGGAGCCTCTTTGGGTGTGTCCTGGGTTTGAGTGTGGGGTCCATGTGCAGCTCTGGCTCTTAGCTGTGATGTGTAGAGCCTGGTGTCCAGCATTTGCCATCAGTCTCTGGTGTCTGGGGTCTGGCATTCAGGGTCAACGGTCTGGCCTGGGTCATCAGGACAGTTTTGGGATTGGGGCCAAGGTCTGAGGTTCAGCTTTTGGTTCTGGGTCTGCTCTGGGGCCCAAGTTCTGGAGTCCAGGGCCTATGTCCGGTTCTGAGTCTGTCTGTGGCATCTGGTATCTGTGAAGTGATGGTCACTGGCTCCAATTCAATGCCAGCAGGAGTTCCAGAGCTGGGGTGTGGGGAAGGAGGAAACTTTTTAGTGCGAATACCTCTGTTTTGGTACTAATGACTGTGAGTGCAGCATGGCTGTTAGGAAGCTCCGTGTTGTTCCAGGTGAATCACATTGTTACAGGTGAATCATGAAGCAGCAGTTCTGTGGGTGATCCCAATACTGCTGCTGCTTAGTTGTGAAATGTCTTGGCTGTGAGGGGGCCCTGGAGTGAGGCAGCCCTGGGGTAAGGTCCCCCTCAGGCTGTGCTGCCCATCACTTCTCTGCTCATTCAGGTCTGGTCCCGTCATTTCCTCTCTGCTTGGTGGCTTTTGCACACAAAGAAGCACACTTTGGAAAAGGGGCCCCTCCAAGTGAGGAGATCAGGCTGGGTGAGCAGAAAAAAGGCCTCTGGTGTTGTTACCACAGCAGTATAGGCTATTTTTATTCTTAAATTATGCCAAGTTTTCCTTTCATACCTCCTCCTCCTCCTCCTCCTCCTCCTCCTTCTCTTCTTCTTCTTCCTCCTCCTCCTCCTCCTCTTCTTCCTCCTCCTCCTCCAAAATTGAGACTGCCTTTTTTTTGTGGTAACTTACTTAAATTATGTAGAGAAATAAAAAGTAATTCAAAATCCTACTCAAACAGGTAATAGCTGCTATTGTTTTAAGTATATACCCTTCAGGACATCTCTCCTTGCCTAGTTCCATTCTTCTAGTTTCTCTGGATTTAATTTATTACTCTGGGTTTGTAGTATGGATGCAAAACATGTGAATTTTCAACTGTTTCCCCCTAGTGTGTGGATTTATCACTGTGTTTTCCGATAGGTTTTTAATGTATTATTTTAAATATTATTTGGTTGAAATGATGTTTTAACTACAATTGTGATTCATTTGGAGGAATATTTAGACGTGTATTTCATAACTTCTAAATGTAAGAATTTTATGGTGACCTTTACAGCTGATTTCTAGATTATCTACAATGAGAGCAAGAAACTTCATGTAATTGCAATCTTTTGAATTTTTTTTAAACTTCATTACAAGATGGTCAATGGAAAAAAATGTTCCAAGCATGCATCTCTGCTGCTTTCTTGTGGTAATTTTGGGAATAACACCTTAGGGCTGGTAAGCAGGAGAAGCTGTGCATAGTGGGTTATGTATGAATGTTGAGTCCAGTGTGCTGCTGCTCATGGTGTTTCTTACATCCTTACTGAATTTTTTGAGGTGGTCTCTTGTTTCTGAAAGAGGAATGCTGTATTCCTGATGAGAGAGCTTTGTTTAATCTGTTATGATTATAGATTTTTGTTTGTGTCTCTGTTCTGTATAATTTAAGTTTATGACATTGCTTATGAATTTGGACTTCCTGGTGAATTAAACTCCTTGATATGAAGTGCTCTTCATCTCTAGTCATGCTTGTTACTTTGAAGTCCACTGCATGTTGTTATGTAATTTTCATGTGGTTTATGTGTGCATAAAATAGAGGGTGGGACAAAATTAGGTTTAGAGTTGTGGGGATGAGAAACAAAATTTATTGTTGTCTTATTATTTAATAATGATGACATCATTTTTTTCATGTGAACAACTGTAAAGCTGCTTTTGCACCATCCTGTATATCTTTTCCCATTCTTTTTTGATGTTTTTTCACCCCATGTTTCAGGTAATTCGTATTTTCTCCCAGTTTGTGTCTTGTCCTTGTATTCTCTGAACTTTTTCAGAGTATTGTTTAATTTTATGAAGTATACATTATTAATGTATTTCTTCATTACACTGCATGTACACAAGCATACCTGATTGCTGGCTGGCCTTGTTTAAATGGACCACTAAACATCAAACTTACAGTTGAGGCCGGGGTCTGTCTAAGGTTGGAGGCAGGACTGGGCTGGAGGTGAGATGGGGCCACAGATGTGGGTGGGGCTGCGTGGGAGGCGTATTTAGGCTGGCGGGTGTGAGGAAGGGCAGTTCTGGTGGAGCGACAAACAACTATGAGGACTGGAGGTTAGGCGCTTCTGGCCGCCAATCTCAGTGGTCATGAGGTGACGCTCTTGGCCTAACAGGATGCAAACTACACAGTCCAGGGACAGGAGGTGAGCTATGAGTGGGGGCTATGAGGTGAGGGAGTTGGGGGAGGGGCAGAAACAACCACACTGTGGGGAGCAGAAAACGTGGGCCAGACTGTTTCTGGGGTATATGTCTCCGGTCCCAGTTTAATTGACTATTTCCTGTGGGACAACTTTTCTATGTTTATGTATTTCTGTCGTAGATAATTTTGGTAAATGCATATACAAAGATATAAAGATTTTTTAGCCCCAAACCAAGATGATACTTTTCATTTGTTCAAGTTTCTGTTATTGTGTAGCAATTTCCAATTTCACTCATACAGATCCTGTACATTGTTGTTAAGTTTATTCTCAGGTTTTTTTTTAAACTTGTTTTGTTGCTACTGATTCTTTTCTTAAATTTATAACTTTAATTTACTATTTCTACATATTTATTTTTTCATGTTATTTCCCTATCATTGTCCTAAATTCTATTTGTGATACTTTTTCCATAGAATTTCATGAGTTACGAGGGTAAACATGCTCTCATGCAATAATGATCAGCACATGGTTTTAGCTGTAGGTGACCTAGAAATAGTTAAAGCTTGAATGAAAACATGAAGAAGTGAGGTAATGTGAGGAGCTAGGAAAATTGTCTTCATTAGTCATGAATATATTATTGACTAAATAAAATAGTAACATCCTTCTTAGCATTTTAAATGAGCTTAGGGCCTGGAAGTATGGTGTGCTAGAAATCAGAAGTATGTTGTTACAGGAAATGTGCCCTCAGGTAGGTAACCTGAGGAACACAGAATGTAGCAAATGTCCACACTTTCAAAGAAAAAAAACTTGAGATGGTAAAATCTGGAATCTTAAAAAGGAAAACTCTTTGTTCTAAGTGACATTATGAATCAGTTATTAAAGTGATGTATGAGCAATGGAAAGAAGCAGGGATCCTCAGATGACTACTCCATTTAATCACAGTGTGATCTGGTCTCCTAAGTGGACAGATCTTCCTTTGCCTCCTGACCTGTAGCCTAGGACACTTCTCTCCAATATTTGCATGATGGCTGGCATTTTTTTGTTCTTTAAGTTTCAGCTTCAGGCTTCCTGTTCCAAGAAAGGCAGCATTTCAGATGTCGGGTGCAAAGGGACATGCTGTTTGTGTTCTAATGGAGTGTTCATGATACAGAGTAGGGTTTCTCATTCTGAGCACTATGGACCTTTTGGGCCAGAGAATTCATTCTCCTGGGGGATTGTCCTCTGCATTGCAGGTGCTCATTAGCATCCAATACCTGTATTCACTGCCAGCAGCCTTGCTTCCCTTCTCCTCAGGACAGTCTAGCATGGGTCAGAACATTGCCTGAAGTCCTCTTTGGGGCACAAATCACCTTTGGTTGAGAAACAGTTTGAAGCCTCTATCATTTTTTGAAACCAGAAAGATCTTGGTCTGGTATGCAGTCTTTTTATTATTTTTCTATGCAAATTATTTTCCACTCTGACTGTGATTTACTTTGGGAAGATATTTAGAAGTGTATTTTAAAACATGTAAGTATGTTTTAAGTAACCTTTCTAGTTACCTTGCAACTGGTTTCCAAAATAATAGCAAAGAGAGCAATAAGCATAGTTTGTGAAGACATTTGTTGAAACCTGCTTTATAGCTAAATAGTCATTTTAAAAAAGTTCCAAGTGCGCTTGAAAAACATTTTTAATTTACTTTGTTGCTGCTTACTCAAGCAATAAGAAAAATTTTATTCAAAATTCTACTCCAAGAGTTAAAAAGAATTGCTATGATTTCATGTAGATACACTTGCAGATATGTCAATGTGCACTTTTCTCTCTACTTTTTCTGGATTTCATTTACTATTTTAGGTTATAGGTATAAACACAAAAGTTGTATATTTTTATCTTTTATTTGTGATACTGTGCATTTAAGGGTGAAGACGTTTTTCTTAAACTTTGGTATATGGTATCTTTATCCCCAGTTTATTTTGTAATTCAAATTGTTCTATTTTTGAGGTTATTTAGAAGTGTATTACATAACTACCAAATATAAGGACTTTCCAGTCACACATTCGTAATGAATTCTAGCTTAAGTGTAATGAGAACACTTAGAAAAACATATTGTATATAATTTCAGTGCTGTGATGCATGTTGAAACTGGCTTTATATTGGTTGGCCAATAGCTAAAAATTTGGGATGAAGATGCCTGAAAGATTGCAGAATAGTGGGACAAGATGGTTAATATGTTGTTCAATGAAATTATTGATGAATAGGAAAAACGTCTTTTTCATTGTGTCTTTACCTAAAAACTGAATGAACCTTTTGGCCAAGGGAATAGAACAGTTTCCAAGTGTGCATCTGTGCTGCCATTTCGTGGGCCTTTTGGGAATAACATGTTAGTAGCTGGTTAGCAGGAAAAGTGGTTGACTGTAGGAGAATATCCATGAATGTTGATTGAAATGTCATTGAGACGTGCATTTAGTAAGTTTTAATTATCAGACTTAGTAGTTACCTTTTGTTCCCAATTTCTATATTAACAGTAAAGATAGAAAGACACATACTGTATATAATTTCAGTCCTTTGGAATTTGTTAAACCTGTCTGTAGCACAGGATGGTCCCTGTGAGAAATGTCCCAAGTGTGGCTCTCTGCTGCCATCTCGTGTGTCACTTGGGAATCACAGCATCGTGCAGGCCAGCAGTAAGAGTCAGTGGTGATAGTGAATTATCTACCAAGGGCTCATGGCACGTTATTTGAGAAGTGTCTTTCATTATATTTAAATAAAAGGACTTTCTAGTTACCTTCTGTTTCTGACTTTTATGTTAGCAGCCATGAGGGCAACATGTGTACTTTTTATAATTTCAGTCTTTTGAATGTTTTTGAAAACTGATGGATGGTACAATTTGGTAATTTCCAAAGTGTTCTAAGTGTGCATACTGCTGCTATCTCATGGGCATTCCTGGGAATGACACCTTCATGCAGGTCAACAGGAAAAGTGGTTGATTCCAGTGAAATATCAACCAATGTTGATTGCAATGTAGTTTAGAAGTGTATTTCATAACTTTTAAATGTAAGGATTTATTAATGACTGTTCCTGATTTCTACATTAGACTGCCATGAGAGTAAGAATTATACTCTATATAAACAAAGGAACCACCACTCGCCCCTCCAAAGTACAGTCTTCTTCCAGAGGAGGTGACGTTGCCCTTGTGGTGAATCCGGGAGGAAGTCCTGCAGTAGGAGCTCCTTATGGAAAGCCAGCAGGTTACTGGTGACAGGTACTGCTCCCCATCATGCCAACTGAAAGCTCTGCCCACGGGAAAGAGTCCAGAGTTTGTCAGCAGATGTGGAAGGTTAGGATGAGGTGAGAGAGCACAGTTCTCTTTGGTGATCAGGGAAAGTGGTTCCAGCCTGACTGCGTAGTCCGGATTGCTCCACAGTGCCTCGGCCCGCGAGGCAGTCAACGGGGTCCGCCGAAGTACCTGTAACGGATGAAAAGGGATGGGACAGGAGGCGGGAAAGAACGACAGCAAGTCAAAGGATTCTGATCAAGCTGCCAGTTTTATTTTAAAATGGAGGGAGTTATATAGAGGAGGGTAGAGGAAGGCAGATAGGGAAGTAGCTCTGGTTGGTAGCTTTGGGGCGTGCTCTTAACTGGGATAGGCTAGGGGCGCATGATAGGCGCATGATCAAGGCACTGATTGGTGTGCCGCCCGTGTGCTCAGGCTAGGCACCTACAATGTTTCTAATCGCAGATATCCTGTTGTGCAGGAAACTTCTGACCACAGATGTCCTGTAATGTACGTGCAATTTCCATCTCTGGCTGCATCAGCCTGCTTTAGGCTTATCCCTGCCCCCAACACCACAGTGCTCAGGAGACTTTGCTCCTTCCCACAGCCATTTCCTTCATCCCTCTGAATTTTTCTTTGTGGAGAGAAATTTCCATTCCCTGGAAGAGTGCAGAAGACACCTGGGAGAGTTCTCTGCTCCAAAAGAGAACAGTGTTGTGGGATGATGGAATGGTGAAATTACATGAAGGTGACAGAGGGCAGAGGAAGAAAACGGTGATGACATTGTGCAGTTATGTTGTGGGAAGACAATAAAAAGTGCGTCTGTCATTGCATCTTAGGGTAGAAAGCGAAGGAACCATTCAACCGGGCCAGCAGTAGCATATGCTTTCCATCTGTCGGTCTCTGCTGCCATCTATTGGTCATTTTGAAGAGTGACACCTTGGTGCAGGGCAGCAGGAAAAATGGTCAATGACAATGGAGTATCAGTGACTTTTCATGAAGGGGGCATTTACACATGCATTTGAAAACAGCAAGATGTCAGCACTGTCCAGTTACCTTGTGACTGGTGTCCAGATTTACAGCCAGGGACCAATAAGAGGGTTTTATGTGACGTCTTTCGGATCTCTCTGTGTAGCGTAATAGATTCAGATTTCTAGAAGTGCCAAGTGTGCTTGAAAATAGTTTGTAATTTGCTTTGTGTGTTGCAGGTTCCTTAAACAATGTGTAGGTAACAGTTACTTGAAATTCTCCACCAAGAGGTAAAAAAAAAAAGTACCAGTGCTTTTATGTTATATACACACCCTTCCAGACATGTCTGCAGGCTCATTTCCTCCAGTTTGCCTGGACTTTGTTTACTGTTTCAGGTTCCTCATAAGGGTCCACAACATGTACATTTACAGCTTCTGTTTCTAATGTGAGCATTGAAGGGTGAAGACTTGTTTCTCAAGTTTTGGTACAGAGCTTCTTCACTATCATTGAGTTCAAGTTATTTTGTAATTCTAATGGTGGTTCACTTCAGAGGTTTTGTGGGAGTCCATTTCAGAAGTCCTGAATGACAGAACTTTCTAGTCGTCCATTCTCAGTGAATGCCAGCTTAAGTGCTATGAGTTGAAAATACATATAGGATTTCAGTGATGTGTTGCTGGTTCAATATTGCTTTAAATCAGTTTTGCCACAAATTTTTTTTTGCCCCCACTCATGCCTGTCATGTGACTCTGGTCCCATAGATTTGTCTTAAAAAATCTTTGAAACCATTATTTTATACTCTATCATAAGACATGTCATATCTGCTCATGTTAAAAATCATCAAAAGTGGTGACTAGTTGTGTGGCCATTTTCAACCTGAAGATGGATGAGCATAAGCAACGTTTTTGGCATGTTAGGCTTTGTCATTTCCAGAAAGGTAGAAGTGCAACTTTAAGAAAAAAAAATTGTTGTGTGTATGGAGAAGGTGCTGAGAAAACGTGTCAGAAGTGGATGGCCAACTGTCACACTGGAGATTTCTCGTGTGCAGTTTTCCCACGGGTCTTTTGTACCAGGTGTAGTGGAGAGCTGTGAAAGGAAGATGTTAAATGAAGACAGATTACATTACAATACAAGGGAGACAGGCAACATACTCACAGTATCCTAATCAGACTTTGAAAATCGTTTGCACCAGCTCTGTTATATTATTGCTTTGACATTTGGGTTCCACAGAAGTTAAGCAGGGTGGTGGGGACTCTTCTTGACTGCATATCCACATGCATTTATCCACTGAGACATAAGGGATATGTTGTGTTTTCAGGTGAAAGTGTGATTAGGGGATGGGTCGTTGCTGTGTTAGGATAAAGTGGAACAGGACAGATTGTGGGCAAACAAAGGGACCACCAGTCACCCCACCAAAGGGTGGTCTTCATTCAAAGGAGCTGAGGTTGTTTATATGGTGGATTCAGGAGGGAGTCGTGCAGAAGGAGTTCCTTGTGGAAAGCCATCAGGTTACTCACAACACGTATGGCTCCCTGTCAGACCAACTGAAAGCTCCACTGAAGGGAAAGTGTCTGGAATTTGTCAGCAGAAGTCACGTACACTTCAGGATAAGGTGAGAGAGCATGTTTCTCTTTGGTGATCAGGGAAAAATGGTTCCAGCCTGGCTGCGCAGTCCTGATTCATCCACAGTGCTCACCATCCCTTGTACCCTCGCACGGCCATTTAGGCTGCCTCTTCAAATTTTTCTTTGTGGAGAGAAGTGTCCATTCCCTGGAAGACTGCAGAAGGCACTGGGAAGACTTCTGTCATCCAGTAGAGAAAAATGTGTGATGATGGAATGGTGAAGTTGACTATATTTCGCAGAGGGTGGTGGAACAGAGCAGTGACGAGTTTGTGTAGTCATGCTGTTGGTGGAAAATGAAAAGTGTGCCTATGACTGTATCTCAACCTAAAAAGACAATGAACCTTTTAGCCAAGCGATCAATGGGACACGCCTTCTGCCTGTTGCTCTGTGCGGCCATCTTGTGGTCATTTTGGGGTTAGGGGTTAGGGGTTAGGGTTAGGGGTTAGGGGTTAGGGGAGTTAGGGGTTAGGGGGTTAGGGGTTAGGGGTTAGGGGTCAGGGGGTCGGGGGTCGGGGGGTCGGGAGTCGGGGGTCAGGGGTCTAGGGTCAGGGTCAGGGGTCTAGGGTCAGGGTCTAGGGTCAGGGTCAGGGTCTAGGGTCAGGGTCAGGGTTTAGGGTCAGGGTCAGGGTTTAGGGTCAGGGTTTAGGGTCAGGGTTTAGGGTCAGGGTAGGGTCAGGGTCAGGGTCAGGGTTTAGGGTCAGGGTCAGGGTCAGGGTTTAGGTTTAGGGTCAGGGTCAGGGTCAGGGTTTAGGGTCAGGGTCAGGGTCAGGGTCAGGGTTTAGGGTCAGGGTCAGGGTCAGGGTCAGGGTCAGGGTCGGGGCTGGGGCTGGGGCTGGGGCTGGGGCTGGGGCTGGGGTTGGGGTGGGGGTTAGGGTTAGGGTTAGGGCTAGGGCTAGGGCTAGGGCTAGGGCTAGGGCTAGGGCTAGGGCTAGGGCTAGGGCTAGGGCTGAGCTGGGGTCGGGGTCGGGGTCGGGGTCGGGGTCGGGGTCAGGGTTTAGGGTCAGGGTCAGGGTCAGGGTCAGGGTCAGGGTCAGGGTCAGGGTCAGGGTTTAGGGTTAGGGTTTAGGGTTAGGTTAGGGGTTAGGTTAGAAGAGGTCAGGGGTTAGGTTAGGGTAGGTCAGGGCAGGGTCAGGGTCAGGTCAGGCCAGGCCAGCCAGTCAGGTCGAGGCCAGGCTTTAGGGCCAGCCAGGCCAGTCTAGGGCCCTAGGGCCTAGGGCTAGGCCAGGTTAGGCAGGCTAGGCTGTCAGGTTGCCAGGCCAGGCCAGCAGGCCCAGGCCCTAGGGCCAGGCCAGGCCCTAGGCCAGGCCCTAGGCCAGGCCTCCAGGCCAGGTGCCCAGGCCAGGCCTCAGGCCAGGCCAGGCCAGGCCAGGCCAGGCCAGGCCAGGCCTTGTGCCAGGCCAGGCCTCAGGCCAGGCCAGGGCCCGAGGCCAGGGCCTTAGGCCAGGGCTCCAGGCCAGGGCCCTAGGCCAGGGCCCTAGGGCCAGGCCAGGCCAGGCCAGGCCAGGCCAGGCCAGGCCAGGCCAGGCCAGGCCAGGCCAGGCCAGGCCAGGCCAGGGCCAGGCCAGGCCAGGCCAGGCCAGGCCAGGCCAGGCCAGGCCAGGCCAGGCCAGGCCAGGCCAGGCCAGGGCCAGGCCAGGCCAGGCCAGGCCAGGCCAGGCCAGGCCAGGCCAGGCCAGGCCAGGCCAGGCCAGGCCAGGCCAGGCCAGGCCAGGGCCAGGCCAGGCCAGGCCAGGCCAGGCCAGGCCAGGCCAGGCCAGGCCAGGCCAGGCCAGGCCAGGCCAGGCCAGGCCAGGCCAGGCCAGGCCAGGCCAGGCCAGGCCAGGCCAGGCCAGGCCAGGCCAGGCCAGGCCAGGCCAGGCCAGGGCCAGGCCAGGCCAGGCCAGGCCAGGCCAGGCCAGGCCAGGCCAGGCCAGGCCAGGCTAGGCCAGGGCCAGGCCAGGCCAGGCCAGGCCAGGCCAGGCCAGGCCAGGGCCAGGGCCAGGCCAGGCCAGGGCCAGGCCAGGGCCAGGCCAGGGCCAGGCCAGGCCAGGCCAGGCCAGGCCAGGCCAGGCCAGGCCAGGCCAGGCCAGGCCAGGCCAGGCCAGGCCAGGGCCAGGCCAGGCCAGGCCAGGCCAGGCCAGGCCAGGCCAGGCCAGGCCAGGCCAGGCCAGGCCAGGCCAGGCCAGGCCAGGCCAGGGCCAGGCCAGGCCAGGCCAGGCCAGGCCAGGCCAGGCCAGGCCAGGCCAGGCCAGGCCAGGCCAGGCCAGGCCAGGCCAGGCCAGGCCAGGCCAGGCCAGGCCAGGCCAGGGCCAGGCCAGGCCAGGCCAGGCCAGGCCAGGCCAGGCCAGGCCAGGCCAGGCCAGGCCAGGCCAGGCCAGGCCAGGCCAGGCCAGGCCAGGCCAGGCCAGGCCAGGCCAGGCCAGGCCAGGGCCAGGCCAGGCCAGGCCAGGCCAGGCCAGGCCAGGCCAGGCCAGGCCAGGCCAGGCCAGGCCAGGCCAGGCCAGGCCAGGCCAGGCCAGGCCAGGCCAGGCCAGGCCAGGCCAGGCCAGGCCAGGCCAGGCCAGGCCAGGCCAGGCCAGGCCAGGCCAGGCCAGGCCAGGCCAGGCCAGGCCAGGGCCAGGCCAGGCCAGGGCCAGGCCAGGCCAGGCCAGGCCAGGCCAGGCCAGGGCCAGGCCAGGCCAGGCCAGGCCAGGCCAGGCCAGGCCAGGCCAGGCCAGGCCAGGCCAGGGCCAGGCCAGGCCAGGCCAGGCCAGGCCAGGCCAGGCCAGGGCCAGGCCAGGCCAGGCCAGGCCAGGCCAGGCCAGGCCAGGCCAGGCCAGGCCAGGGCCAGGCCAGGCCAGGCCAGGCCAGGCCAGGCCAGGCCAGGCCAGGGCCAGGCCAGGCCAGGCCAGGCCAGGCCAGGCCAGGCCAGGCCAGGCCAGGCCAGGCCAGGCCAGGCCAGGCCAGGCCAGGCCAGGCCAGGCCAGGCCAGGCCAGGCCAGGCCAGGCCAGGCCAGGCCAGGCCAGGCCAGGCCAGGCCAGGCCAGGCCAGGCCAGGCCAGGCCAGGCCAGGCCAGGCCAGGCCAGGCCAGGCCAGGCCAGGCCAGGCCAGGCCAGGCCAGGCCAGGCCAGGCCAGGCCAGGCCAGGCCAGGCCAGGCCAGGCCAGGCCAGGCCAGGCCAGGCCAGGCCAGGCCAGGCCAGGCCAGGCCAGGCCAGGCCAGGCCAGGCCAGGCCAGGCCAGGCCAGGCCAGGCCAGGCCAGGCCAGGCCAGGCCAGGCCAGGCCAGGCCAGGCCAGGCCAGGCCAGGCCAGGGCCAGGCCAGGCCAGGCCAGGCCAGGCCAGGCCAGGCCAGGCCAGGCCAGGCCAGGCCAGGCCAGGCCAGGCCAGGCCAGGCCAGGCCAGGCCAGGCCAGGCCAGGCCAGGCCAGGCCAGGCCAGGCCAGGCCAGGCCAGGCCAGGCCAGGCCAGGCCAGGCCAGGCCAGGCCAGGGCCAGGCCAGGCCAGGCCAGGCCAGGCCAGGCCAGGCCAGGCCAGGCCAGGCCAGGCCAGGCCAGGCCAGGCCAGGCCAGGCCAGGCCAGGCCAGGCCAGGCCAGGCCAGGCCAGGCCAGGCCAGGCCAGGCCAGGCCAGGCCAGGCCAGGCCAGGCCAGGCCAGGCCAGGCCAGGCCAGGCCAGGCCAGGCCAGGCCAGGCCAGGCCAGGCCAGGCCAGGCCAGGCCAGGCCAGGCCAGGGCCAGGCCAGGCCAGGCCAGGCCAGGCCAGGCCAGGCCAGGCCAGGCCAGGCCAGGCCAGGCCAGGCCAGGCCAGGCCAGGCCAGGCCAGGCCAGGCCAGGCCAGGCCAGGCCAGGCCAGGCCAGGCCAGGCCAGGCCAGGCCAGGCCAGGCCAGGCCAGGCCAGGCCAGGCCAGGCCAGGCCAGGCCAGGCCAGGCCAGGCCAGGCCAGGCCAGGCCAGGCCAGGCCAGGCCAGGCCAGGCCAGGCCAGGCCAGGCCAGGCCAGGCCAGGCCAGGCCAGGCCAGGCCAGGCCAGGCCAGGCCAGGCCAGGCCAGGCCAGGCCAGGCCAGGCCAGGCCAGGCCAGGCCAGGCCAGGCCAGGCCAGGCCAGGCCAGGCCAGGCCAGGCCAGGCCAGGCCAGGCCAGGCCAGGCCAGGCCAGGCCAGGCCAGGCCAGGCCAGGCCAGGCCAGGCCAGGCCAGGCCAGGCCAGGCCAGGCCAGGCCAGGCCAGGCCAGGCCAGGCCAGGCCAGGCCAGGCCAGGCCAGGCCAGGCCAGGCCAGGCCAGGCCAGGCCAGGCCAGGCCAGGCCAGGCCAGGCCAGGCCAGGCCAGGCCAGGCCAGGCCAGGCCAGGCCAGGCCAGGCCAGGCCAGGCCAGGCCAGGGCCAGGCCAGGCCAGGCCAGGCCAGGCCAGGCCAGGCCAGGCCAGGCCAGGCCAGGCCAGGCCAGGCCAGGCCAGGCCAGGCCAGGCCAGGCCAGGCCAGGCCAGGCCAGGCCAGGCCAGGCCAGGCCAGGCCAGGCCAGGCCAGGCCAGGCCAGGCCAGGCCAGGCCAGGCCAGGCCAGGCCAGGCCAGGCCAGGCCAGGCCAGGCCAGGGCCAGGCCAGGCCAGGCCAGGCCAGGCCAGGCCAGGCCAGGCCAGGCCAGGCCAGGCCAGGCCAGGCCAGGCCAGGCCAGGCCAGGCCAGGCCAGGCCAGGCCAGGCCAGGCCAGGCCAGGCCAGGCCAGGCCAGGCCAGGCCAGGCCAGGCCAGGCCAGGCCAGGCCAGGCCAGGGCCAGGCCAGGCCAGGCCAGGCCAGGCCAGGCCAGGGCCAGGCCAGGCCAGGCCAGGCCAGGCCAGGCCAGGCCAGGCCAGGCCAGGCCAGGCCAGGCCAGGCCAGGCCAGGCCAGGCCAGGCCAGGCCAGGCCAGGCCAGGCCAGGCCAGGCCAGGCCAGGGCCAGGCCAGGCCAGGCCAGGCCAGGCCAGGCCAGGCCAGGCCAGGCCAGGCCAGGCCAGGCCAGGCCAGGCCAGGCCAGGCCAGGCCAGGCCAGGCCAGGCCAGGCCAGGCCAGGCCAGGCCAGGCCAGGCCAGGCCAGGCCAGGCCAGGCCAGGCCAGGCCAGGCCAGGCCAGGCCAGGCCAGGCCAGGCCAGGCCAGGCCAGGCCAGGCCAGGCCAGGCCAGGCCAGGCCAGGCCAGGGCCAGGCCAGGCCAGGCCAGGCCAGGCCAGGCCAGGCCAGGCCAGGCCAGGCCAGGCCAGGCCAGGCCAGGCCAGGCCAGGCCAGGCCAGGCCAGGCCAGGCCAGGCCAGGCCAGGCCAGGCCAGGCCAGGCCAGGCCAGGCCAGGCCAGGCCAGGCCAGGCCAGGCCAGGCCAGGCCAGGCCAGGCCAGGCCAGGCCAGGCCAGGGCCAGGCCAGGCCAGGCCAGGCCAGGCCAGGCCAGGCCAGGCCAGGCCAGGCCAGGCCAGGCCAGGCCAGGCCAGGCCAGGCCAGGCCAGGCCAGGCCAGGCCAGGCCAGGCCAGGCCAGGCCAGGCCAGGCCAGGCCAGGCCAGGCCAGGCCAGGCCAGGCCAGGCCAGGCCAGGCCAGGCCAGGCCAGGCCAGGCCAGGCCAGGCCAGGCCAGGCCAGGCCAGGCCAGGCCAGGCCAGGCCAGGCCAGGCCAGGGCCAGGCCAGGCCAGGCCAGGCCAGGCCAGGCCAGGCCAGGCCAGGCCAGGCCAGGCCAGGCCAGGCCAGGCCAGGCCAGGCCAGGCCAGGCCAGGCCAGGCCAGGCCAGGCCAGGCCAGGCCAGGCCAGGCCAGGCCAGGCCAGGCCAGGCCAGGCCAGGCCAGGCCAGGCCAGGCCAGGCCAGGCCAGGCCAGGCCAGGCCAGGCCAGGCCAGGCCAGGCCAGGCCAGGCCAGGCCAGGCCAGGCCAGGCCAGGCCAGGCCAGGCCAGGCCAGGCCAGGCCAGGCCAGGCCAGGCCAGGCCAGGCCAGGCCAGGCCAGGCCAGGCCAGGCCAGGCCAGGCCAGGCCAGGCCAGGCCAGGCCAGGCCAGGCCAGGCCAGGCCAGGCCAGGCCAGGCCAGGCCAGGCCAGGCCAGGCCAGGCCAGGCCAGGCCAGGCCAGGCCAGGCCAGGCCAGGCCAGGCCAGGCCAGGCCAGGCCAGGCCAGGCCAGGCCAGGCCAGGCCAGGCCAGGCCAGGCCAGGCCAGGCCAGGCCAGGCCAGGCCAGGCCAGGCCAGGCCAGGCCAGGCCAGGCCAGGCCAGGCCAGGCCAGGCCAGGCCAGGCCAGGCCAGGCCAGGCCAGGCCAGGCCAGGCCAGGCCAGGCCAGGCCAGGCCAGGCCAGGCCAGGCCAGGCCAGGCCAGGCCAGGCCAGGCCAGGCCAGGCCAGGCCAGGCCAGGCCAGGCCAGGCCAGGCCAGGCCAGGCCAGGCCAGGCCAGGCCAGGCCAGGCCAGGCCAGGCCAGGCCAGGCCAGGCCAGGCCAGGGCCAGGCCAGGCCAGGCCAGGCCAGGCCAGGCCAGGCCAGGCCAGGCCAGGCCAGGCCAGGCCAGGCCAGGCCAGGCCAGGCCAGGCCAGGCCAGGCCAGGCCAGGCCAGGCCAGGCCAGGCCAGGCCAGGCCAGGCCAGGCCAGGCCAGGGCCAGGCCAGGCCAGGCCAGGCCAGGCCAGGCCAGGCCAGGCCAGGCCAGGCCAGGCCAGGCCAGGCCAGGCCAGGCCAGGCCAGGCCAGGCCAGGCCAGGCCAGGCCAGGCCAGGCCAGGCCAGGCCAGGCCAGGCCAGGCCAGGCCAGGCCAGGCCAGGCCAGGCCAGGCCAGGCCAGGCCAGGCCAGGCCAGGCCAGGCCAGGCCAGGCCAGGCCAGGCCAGGCCAGGCCAGGCCAGGCCAGGCCAGGCCAGGGCCAGGCCAGGCCAGGCCAGGCCAGGCCAGGCCAGGCCAGGCCAGGCCAGGCCAGGCCAGGCCAGGCCAGGCCAGGCCAGGCCAGGCCAGGCCAGGCCAGGCCAGGCCAGGCCAGGCCAGGCCAGGCCAGGCCAGGCCAGGCCAGGCCAGGCCAGGCCAGGCCAGGCCAGGCCAGGCCAGGCCAGGCCAGGCCAGGCCAGGCCAGGCCAGGCCAGGCCAGGCCAGGCCAGGCCAGGCCAGGCCAGGCCAGGCCAGGCCAGGCCAGGCCAGGCCAGGCCAGGCCAGGCCAGGCCAGGCCAGGCCAGGCCAGGCCAGGCCAGGCCAGGCCAGGCCAGGCCAGGCCAGGCCAGGCCAGGCCAGGCCAGGCCAGGCCAGGCCAGGCCAGGCCAGGCCAGGCCAGGCCAGGCCAGGCCAGGCCAGGCCAGGCCAGGCCAGGCCAGGCCAGGCCAGGCCAGGCCAGGCCAGGCCAGGCCAGGCCAGGCCAGGCCAGGCCAGGCCAGGCCAGGCCAGGCCAGGCCAGGCCAGGCCAGGCCAGGCCAGGCCAGGCCAGGCCAGGCCAGGCCAGGCCAGGCCAGGCCAGGCCAGGCCAGGCCAGGCCAGGCCAGGCCAGGCCAGGCCAGGCCAGGCCAGGGCCAGGCCAGGCCAGGCCAGGCCAGGCCAGGCCAGGCCAGGCCAGGCCAGGCCAGGCCAGGCCAGGCCAGGCCAGGCCAGGCCAGGCCAGGCCAGGCCAGGCCAGGCCAGGCCAGGCCAGGCCAGGCCAGGCCAGGCCAGGCCAGGCCAGGCCAGGCCAGGCCAGGCCAGGCCAGGCCAGGCCAGGCCAGGCCAGGCCAGGCCAGGCCAGGCCAGGCCAGGCCAGGCCAGGCCAGGCCAGGCCAGGCCAGGCCAGGCCAGGCCAGGCCAGGCCAGGCCAGGCCAGGCCAGGCCAGGCCAGGCCAGGCCAGGCCAGGCCAGGCCAGGCCAGGCCAGGCCAGGCCAGGCCAGGCCAGGCCAGGCCAGGCCAGGCCAGGCCAGGCCAGGCCAGGCCAGGCCAGGCCAGGCCAGGCCAGGCCAGGCCAGGCCAGGCCAGGCCAGGCCAGGCCAGGCCAGGCCAGGCCAGGCCAGGCCAGGCCAGGCCAGGCCAGGCCAGGCCAGGCCAGGCCAGGCCAGGCCAGGCCAGGCCAGGCCAGGCCAGGCCAGGCCAGGCCAGGCCAGGCCAGGCCAGGCCAGGCCAGGCCAGGCCAGGCCAGGCCAGGCCAGGCCAGGCCAGGCCAGGCCAGGCCAGGCCAGGCCAGGCCAGGCCAGGCCAGGCCAGGCCAGGCCAGGCCAGGCCAGGCCAGGCCAGGCCAGGCCAGGCCAGGCCAGGCCAGGCCAGGCCAGGCCAGGCCAGGCCAGGCCAGGCCAGGCCAGGCCAGGCCAGGCCAGGCCAGGCCAGGCCAGGCCAGGCCAGGCCAGGCCAGGCCAGGCCAGGCCAGGCCAGGCCAGGCCAGGCCAGGCCAGGCCAGGCCAGGCCAGGCCAGGCCAGGCCAGGCCAGGCCAGGCCAGGCCAGGCCAGGCCAGGCCAGGCCAGGCCAGGCCAGGCCAGGCCAGGCCAGGCCAGGCCAGGCCAGGCCAGGCCAGGCCAGGCCAGGCCAGGCCAGGCCAGGCCAGGCCAGGCCAGGCCAGGCCAGGCCAGGCCAGGCCAGGCCAGGCCAGGCCAGGCCAGGCCAGGCCAGGCCAGGCCAGGCCAGGCCAGGCCAGGCCAGGCCAGGCCAGGCCAGGCCAGGCCAGGCCAGGCCAGGCCAGGCCAGGCCAGGCCAGGCCAGGCCAGGCCAGGCCAGGCCAGGCCAGGCCAGGCCAGGCCAGGCCAGGCCAGGCCAGGCCAGGCCAGGCCAGGCCAGGCCAGGCCAGGCCAGGCCAGGCCAGGCCAGGCCAGGCCAGGCCAGGCCAGGCCAGGCCAGGCCAGGCCAGGCCAGGCCAGGCCAGGCCAGGCCAGGCCAGGCCAGGCCAGGCCAGGCCAGGCCAGGCCAGGCCAGGCCAGGCCAGGGCCAGGCCAGGCCAGGCCAGGCCAGGCCAGGCCAGGCCAGGCCAGGCCAGGCCAGGCCAGGCCAGGCCAGGCCAGGCCAGGCCAGGCCAGGCCAGGCCAGGCCAGGCCAGGCCAGGCCAGGCCAGGCCAGGCCAGGCCAGGCCAGGCCAGGCCAGGCCAGGCCAGGCCAGGCCAGGCCAGGCCAGGCCAGGCCAGGCCAGGCCAGGCCAGGCCAGGGCCAGGCCAGGCCAGGCCAGGCCAGGCCAGGCCAGGCCAGGCCAGGCCAGGCCAGGCCAGGCCAGGCCAGGCCAGGCCAGGCCAGGCCAGGCCAGGCCAGGCCAGGCCAGGCCAGGCCAGGCCAGGCCAGGCCAGGCCAGGCCAGGCCAGGCCAGGCCAGGCCAGGCCAGGCCAGGCCAGGCCAGGCCAGGCCAGGCCAGGCCAGGCCAGGCCAGGCCAGGCCAGGCCAGGCCAGGCCAGGCCAGGCCAGGCCAGGCCAGGCCAGGCCAGGCCAGGCCAGGCCAGGCCAGGCCAGGCCAGGCCAGGCCAGGCCAGGCCAGGCCAGGCCAGGCCAGGCCAGGCCAGGCCAGGCCAGGCCAGGCCAGGCCAGGCCAGGCCAGGCCAGGCCAGGCCAGGCCAGGCCAGGCCAGGCCAGGCCAGGCCAGGCCAGGCCAGGCCAGGCCAGGCCAGGCCAGGCCAGGCCAGGCCAGGCCAGGCCAGGCCAGGCCAGGCCAGGCCAGGCCAGGCCAGGCCAGGCCAGGCCAGGCCAGGCCAGGCCAGGCCAGGCCAGGCCAGGCCAGGCCAGGCCAGGCCAGGCCAGGCCAGGCCAGGCCAGGCCAGGCCAGGCCAGGCCAGGCCAGGCCAGGCCAGGCCAGGCCAGGCCAGGCCAGGCCAGGCCAGGCCAGGCCAGGCCAGGCCAGGCCAGGCCAGGCCAGGCCAGGCCAGGCCAGGCCAGGCCAGGCCAGGCCAGGCCAGGCCAGGCCAGGCCAGGCCAGGCCAGGCCAGGCCAGGCCAGGCCAGGCCAGGCCAGGCCAGGCCAGGCCAGGCCAGGCCAGGCCAGGCCAGGCCAGGCCAGGCCAGGCCAGGCCAGGCCAGGCCAGGCCAGGCCAGGCCAGGCCAGGCCAGGCCAGGCCAGGCCAGGCCAGGCCAGGCCAGGCCAGGCCAGGCCAGGCCAGGCCAGGCCAGGCCAGGCCAGGCCAGGCCAGGCCAGGCCAGGGCCAGGCCAGGCCAGGCCAGGCCAGGCCAGGCCAGGCCAGGCCAGGCCAGGCCAGGCCAGGCCAGGGCCAGGCCAGGCCAGGCCAGGCCAGGCCAGGCCAGGCCAGGCCAGGCCAGGCCAGGCCAGGCCAGGCCAGGCCAGGCCAGGCCAGGCCAGGCCAGGCCAGGCCAGGCCAGGCCAGGCCAGGCCAGGCCAGGCCAGGCCAGGCCAGGCCAGGCCAGGCCAGGCCAGGCCAGGCCAGGCCAGGCCAGGCCAGGCCAGGCCAGGCCAGGCCAGGCCAGGCCAGGCCAGGCCAGGCCAGGCCAGGCCAGGCCAGGCCAGGCCAGGCCAGGCCAGGCCAGGCCAGGCCAGGCCAGGCCAGGCCAGGCCAGGCCAGGCCAGGCCAGGCCAGGCCAGGCCAGGCCAGGCCAGGCCAGGCCAGGCCAGGCCAGGCCAGGCCAGGCCAGGCCAGGCCAGGCCAGGCCAGGCCAGGCCAGGCCAGGCCAGGCCAGGCCAGGCCAGGCCAGGCCAGGCCAGGCCAGGCCAGGCCAGGCCAGGCCAGGCCAGGCCAGGCCAGGCCAGGCCAGGCCAGGCCAGGCCAGGCCAGGCCAGGCCAGGCCAGGCCAGGCCAGGCCAGGCCAGGCCAGGCCAGGCCAGGCCAGGCCAGGCCAGGCCAGGCCAGGCCAGGCCAGGCCAGGCCAGGCCAGGCCAGGCCAGGCCAGGCCAGGCCAGGCCAGGCCAGGCCAGGCCAGGCCAGGCCAGGCCAGGCCAGGCCAGGCCAGGCCAGGCCAGGCCAGGCCAGGCCAGGCCAGGCCAGGCCAGGCCAGGCCAGGCCAGGCCAGGCCAGGCCAGGCCAGGCCAGGCCAGGCCAGGCCAGGCCAGGCCAGGCCAGGCCAGGCCAGGCCAGGCCAGGCCAGGCCAGGCCAGGCCAGGCCAGGCCAGGCCAGGCCAGGCCAGGCCAGGCCAGGCCAGGCCAGGCCAGGCCAGGCCAGGCCAGGCCAGGCCAGGCCAGGCCAGGCCAGGCCAGGCCAGGCCAGGCCAGGCCAGGCCAGGCCAGGCCAGGCCAGGCCAGGCCAGGCCAGGCCAGGCCAGGCCAGGCCAGGCCAGGCCAGGCCAGGCCAGGCCAGGCCAGGCCAGGCCAGGCCAGGCCAGGCCAGGCCAGGCCAGGCCAGGCCAGGCCAGGCCAGGCCAGGCCAGGCCAGGCCAGGCCAGGCCAGGCCAGGCCAGGCCAGGCCAGGCCAGGCCAGGCCAGGCCAGGCCAGGCCAGGCCAGGCCAGGCCAGGCCAGGCCAGGCCAGGCCAGGCCAGGCCAGGCCAGGCCAGGCCAGGCCAGGCCAGGCCAGGCCAGGCCAGGCCAGGCCAGGCCAGGCCAGGCCAGGCCAGGCCAGGCCAGGCCAGGCCAGGCCAGGCCAGGCCAGGCCAGGCCAGGCCAGGCCAGGCCAGGCCAGGCCAGGCCAGGCCAGGCCAGGCCAGGCCAGGCCAGGCCAGGCCAGGCCAGGCCAGGCCAGGCCAGGCCAGGCCAGGCCAGGCCAGGCCAGGCCAGGCCAGGCCAGGCCAGGCCAGGCCAGGCCAGGCCAGGCCAGGCCAGGCCAGGCCAGGCCAGGCCAGGCCAGGCCAGGCCAGGCCAGGCCAGGCCAGGCCAGGCCAGGCCAGGCCAGGCCAGGCCAGGCCAGGCCAGGCCAGGCCAGGCCAGGCCAGGCCAGGCCAGGCCAGGCCAGGCCAGGCCAGGCCAGGCCAGGCCAGGCCAGGCCAGGCCAGGCCAGGCCAGGCCAGGCCAGGCCAGGCCAGGCCAGGCCAGGCCAGGCCAGGCCAGGGCCAGGCCAGGCCAGGCCAGGCCAGGCCAGGCCAGGCCAGGCCAGGCCAGGCCAGGCCAGGCCAGGCCAGGCCAGGCCAGGCCAGGCCAGGCCAGGCCAGGCCAGGCCAGGCCAGGCCAGGCCAGGCCAGGCCAGGCCAGGCCAGGCCAGGCCAGGCCAGGCCAGGCCAGGCCAGGCCAGGCCAGGCCAGGCCAGGCCAGGCCAGGCCAGGCCAGGCCAGGCCAGGCCAGGCCAGGCCAGGCCAGGCCAGGCCAGGCCAGGCCAGGCCAGGGCCAGGCCAGGCCAGGCCAGGCCAGGCCAGGCCAGGCCAGGCCAGGCCAGGCCAGGCCAGGCCAGGCCAGGCCAGGCCAGGCCAGGCCAGGCCAGGCCAGGCCAGGCCAGGCCAGGCCAGGCCAGGCCAGGCCAGGCCAGGCCAGGCCAGGCCAGGCCAGGCCAGGGCCAGGCCAGGCCAGGCCAGGCCAGGCCAGGCCAGGCCAGGCCAGGCCAGGCCAGGCCAGGCCAGGCCAGGCCAGGCCAGGCCAGGCCAGGCCAGGCCAGGCCAGGCCAGGCCAGGCCAGGCCAGGCCAGGCCAGGCCAGGCCAGGCCAGGCCAGGCCAGGCCAGGCCAGGCCAGGCCAGGCCAGGCCAGGCCAGGCCAGGCCAGGGCCAGGCCAGGCCAGGCCAGGCCAGGCCAGGCCAGGCCAGGCCAGGCCAGGCCAGGCCAGGCCAGGCCAGGCCAGGCCAGGCCAGGCCAGGCCAGGCCAGGCCAGGCCAGGCCAGGCCAGGCCAGGCCAGGCCAGGCCAGGCCAGGCCAGGCCAGGCCAGGCCAGGCCAGGCCAGGCCAGGCCAGGCCAGGCCAGGCCAGGCCAGGCCAGGCCAGGCCAGGCCAGGCCAGGCCAGGCCAGGCCAGGCCAGGCCAGGCCAGGCCAGGCCAGGCCAGGCCAGGCCAGGCCAGGCCAGGCCAGGCCAGGCCAGGCCAGGCCAGGCCAGGCCAGGCCAGGCCAGGCCAGGCCAGGCCAGGCCAGGCCAGGCCAGGCCAGGCCAGGCCAGGCCAGGCCAGGCCAGGCCAGGCCAGGGCCAGGCCAGGCCAGGCCAGGCCAGGCCAGGCCAGGCCAGGCCAGGCCAGGCCAGGCCAGGCCAGGCCAGGCCAGGCCAGGCCAGGCCAGGCCAGGCCAGGCCAGGCCAGGCCAGGCCAGGCCAGGCCAGGCCAGGCCAGGCCAGGCCAGGCCAGGCCAGGCCAGGCCAGGCCAGGCCAGGCCAGGCCAGGCCAGGCCAGGCCAGGCCAGGCCAGGCCAGGCCAGGCCAGGCCAGGCCAGGCCAGGCCAGGCCAGGCCAGGCCAGGCCAGGCCAGGCCAGGGCCAGGGCCAGGCCAGGCCAGGCCAGGCCAGGCCAGGCCAGGCCAGGCCAGGCCAGGCCAGGCCAGGCCAGGCCAGGCCAGGCCAGGCCAGGCCAGGCCAGGCCAGGCCAGGCCAGGCCAGGCCAGGCCAGGCCAGGCCAGGCCAGGCCAGGCCAGGCCAGGCCAGGCCAGGCCAGGCCAGGGCCAGGCCAGGCCAGGCCAGGCCAGGCCAGGCCAGGCCAGGCCAGGCCAGGCCAGGCCAGGCCAGGCCAGGCCAGGGCCAGGCCAGGCCAGGCCAGGCCAGGCCAGGCCAGGCCAGGCCAGGCCAGGCCAGGCCAGGCCAGGCCAGGCCAGGCCAGGCCAGGCCAGGCCAGGCCAGGCCAGGCCAGGGCCAGGCCAGGCCAGGCCAGGCCAGGCCAGGCCAGGCCAGGCCAGGCCAGGGCCAGGCCAGGCCAGGCCAGGCCAGGCCAGGCCAGGCCAGGCCAGGCCAGGCCAGGCCAGGCCAGGCCAGGCCAGGCCAGGGCCAGGCCAGGCCAGGCCAGGCCAGGCCAGGGCCAGGCCAGGGCCAGGCCAGGCCAGGCCAGGCCAGGCCAGGCCAGGCCAGGCCAGGCCAGGCCAGGCCAGGCCAGGCCAGGCCAGGCCAGGCCAGGCCAGGCCAGGCCAGGCCAGGCCAGGCCAGGCCAGGCCAGGCCAGGCCAGGCCAGGCCAGGCCAGGCCAGGCCAGGCCAGGCCAGGCCAGGCCAGGCCAGGCCAGGCCAGGCCAGGCCAGGCCAGGCCAGGCCAGGCCAGGCCAGGGCCAGGCCAGGCCAGGCCAGGCCAGGCCAGGCCAGGCCAGGCCAGGCCAGGCCAGGCCAGGCCAGGCCAGGCCAGGCCAGGCCAGGCCAGGCCAGGCCAGGCCAGGCCAGGCCAGGCCAGGCCAGGCCAGGCCAGGCCAGGCCAGGCCAGGCCAGGCCAGGCCAGGCCAGGCCAGGCCAGGCCAGGCCAGGCCAGGCCAGGCCAGGCCAGGCCAGGCCAGGCCAGGCCAGGCCAGGCCAGGCCAGGCCAGGCCAGGCCAGGCCAGGCCAGGCCAGGCCAGGCCAGGCCAGGCCAGGCCAGGCCAGGCCAGGGCCAGGCCAGGCCAGGCCAGGCCAGGCCAGGCCAGGCCAGGCCAGGCCAGGGCCAGGCCAGGCCAGGCCAGGCCAGGCCAGGCCAGGCCAGGCCAGGCCAGGCCAGGCCAGGCCAGGCCAGGCCAGGCCAGGCCAGGCCAGGCCAGGCCAGGGCCAGGCCAGGCCAGGCCAGGCCAGGGCCAGGCCAGGCCAGGCCAGGCCAGGCCAGGCCAGGCCAGGCCAGGCCAGGCCAGGCCAGGCCAGGCCAGGCCAGGCCAGGCCAGGCCAGGCCAGGCCAGGCCAGGCCAGGCCAGGCCAGGCCAGGCCAGGCCAGGCCAGGCCAGGCCAGGCCAGGCCAGGCCAGGCCAGGCCAGGCCAGGCCAGGGCCAGGCCAGGCCAGGCCAGGCCAGGCCAGGCCAGGCCAGGCCAGGCCAGGCCAGGCCAGGCCAGGCCAGGCCAGGCCAGGCCAGGCCAGGCCAGGCCAGGCCAGGCCAGGCCAGGCCAGGGCCAGGCCAGGCCAGGCCAGGCCAGGCCAGGCCAGGCCAGGCCAGGCCAGGCCAGGGCCAGGCCAGGCCAGGGCCAGGCCAGGGCCAGGCCAGGCCAGGCCAGGCCAGGCCAGGCCAGGGCCAGGCCAGGCCAGGCCAGGCCAGGCCAGGCCAGGCCAGGCCAGGCCAGGCCAGGCCAGGCCAGGCCAGGCCAGGCCAGGCCAGGCCAGGCCAGGCCAGGCCAGGCCAGGCCAGGCCAGGCCAGGCCAGGCCAGGCCAGGCCAGGCCAGGCCAGGCCAGGCCAGGCCAGGCCAGGCCAGGCCAGGCCAGGCCAGGCCAGGCCAGGCCAGGCCAGGCCAGGCCAGGGCCAGGCCAGGCCAGGCCAGGCCAGGCCAGGCCAGGCCAGGCCAGGCCAGGCCAGGCCAGGCCAGGCCAGGCCAGGCCAGGCCAGGCCAGGCCAGGCCAGGCCAGGCCAGGCCAGGGCCAGGCCAGGCCAGGCCAGGGCCAGGCCAGGCCAGGCCAGGCCAGGCCAGGCCAGGCCAGGCCAGGCCAGGCCAGGCCAGGCCAGGCCAGGCCAGGCCAGGCCAGGCCAGGCCAGGCCAGGCCAGGCCAGGCCAGGCCAGGCCAGGGCCAGGCCAGGCCAGGCCAGGCCAGGCCAGGCCAGGGCCAGGCCAGGGCCAGGCCAGGCCAGGCCAGGCCAGGCCAGGCCAGGGCCAGGCCAGGCCAGGCCAGGGCCAGGCCAGGCCAGGGCCAGGCCAGGCCAGGCCAGGCCAGGCCAGGCCAGGCCAGGCCAGGCCAGGCCAGGCCAGGCCAGGCCAGGCCAGGCCAGGCCAGGCCAGGGCCAGGCCAGGCCAGGCCAGGCCAGGCCAGGCCAGGCCAGGCCAGGCCAGGCCAGGCCAGGCCAGGCCAGGCCAGGCCAGGCCAGGCCAGGCCAGGCCAGGCCAGGCCAGGCCAGGCCAGGCCAGGCCAGGCCAGGCCAGGCCAGGCCAGGCCAGGCCAGGCCAGGCCAGGCCAGGCCAGGCCAGGCCAGGCCAGGCCAGGCCAGGCCAGGCCAGGCCAGGCCAGGCCAGGCCAGGCCAGGCCAGGCCAGGCCAGGCCAGGCCAGGCCAGGCCAGGCCAGGCCAGGCCAGGCCAGGCCAGGCCAGGCCAGGCCAGGCCAGGCCAGGCCAGGCCAGGCCAGGCCAGGCCAGGCCAGGCCAGGCCAGGCCAGGCCAGGCCAGGCCAGGCCAGGCCAGGCCAGGCCAGGCCAGGCCAGGGCCAGGCCAGGCCAGGCCAGGCCAGGCCAGGCCAGGCCAGGCCAGGGCCAGGCCAGGCCAGGCCAGGCCAGGGCCAGGCCAGGCCAGGCCAGGCCAGGCCAGGCCAGGCCAGGCCAGGCCAGGCCAGGCCAGGCCAGGCCAGGCCAGGCCAGGCCAGGCCAGGCCAGGCCAGGCCAGGCCAGGCCAGGCCAGGCCAGGCCAGGCCAGGCCAGGCCAGGCCAGGCCAGGCCAGGCCAGGCCAGGCCAGGCCAGGCCAGGCCAGGCCAGGCCAGGCCAGGCCAGGCCAGGCCAGGCCAGGCCAGGCCAGGCCAGGCCAGGCCAGGCCAGGGCCAGGCCAGGCCAGGGCCAGGCCAGGCCAGGCCAGGCCAGGCCAGGCCAGGCCAGGGCCAGGCCAGGCCAGGCCAGGCCAGGGCCAGGCCAGGCCAGGCCAGGCCAGGCCAGGCCAGGCCAGGCCAGGCCAGGCCAGGCCAGGCCAGGCCAGGCCAGGCCAGGCCAGGCCAGGCCAGGCCAGGCCAGGCCAGGCCAGGGCCAGGCCAGGCCAGGCCAGGCCAGGCCAGGCCAGGCCAGGCCAGGCCAGGCCAGGGCCAGGCCAGGCCAGGCCAGGCCAGGCCAGGCCAGGCCAGGCCAGGGCCAGGCCAGGCCAGGCCAGGCCAGGCCAGGCCAGGCCAGGCCAGGCCAGGCCAGGCCAGGCCAGGCCAGGCCAGGCCAGGCCAGGCCAGGGCCAGGCCAGGCCAGGCCAGGGCCAGGCCAGGCCAGGCCAGGCCAGGCCAGGCCAGGCCAGGCCAGGCCAGGCCAGGCCAGGCCAGGCCAGGCCAGGCCAGGCCAGGCCAGGCCAGGCCAGGCCAGGCCAGGCCAGGCCAGGCCAGGCCAGGCCAGGCCAGGCCAGGCCAGGCCAGGCCAGGGCCAGGCCAGGCCAGGCCAGGCCAGGCCAGGCCAGGCCAGGCCAGGCCAGGCCAGGCCAGGCCAGGCCAGGCCAGGCCAGGCCAGGCCAGGCCAGGCCAGGCCAGGCCAGGCCAGGCCAGGCCAGGCCAGGCCAGGCCAGGCCAGGCCAGGCCAGGCCAGGCCAGGCCAGGCCAGGCCAGGCCAGGCCAGGCCAGGCCAGGCCAGGCCAGGCCAGGCCAGGCCAGGCCAGGCCAGGCCAGGCCAGGCCAGGCCAGGCCAGGCCAGGGCCAGGCCAGGCCAGGCCAGGCCAGGCCAGGCCAGGCCAGGCCAGGCCAGGCCAGGCCAGGCCAGGCCAGGCCAGGCCAGGCCAGAGCCAGGCCAGGCCAGGCCAGGCCAGGCCAGGCCAGGCCAGGCCAGGCCAGGCCAGGCCAGGCCAGGCCAGGCCAGGCCAGGCCAGGGCCAGGCCAGGCCAGGCCAGGCCAGGCCAGGCCAGGCCAGGCCAGGCCAGGCCAGGCCAGGCCAGGCCAGGCCAGGCCAGGCCAGGCCAGGCCAGGCCAGGCCAGGCCAGGCCAGGCCAGGCCAGGCCAGGCCAGGCCAGGCCAGGCCAGGCCAGGCCAGGCCAGGCCAGGCCAGGCCAGGCCAGGCCAGGCCAGGCCAGGCCAGGCCAGGCCAGGCCAGGCCAGGCCAGGCCAGGCCAGGCCAGGCCAGGCCAGGGCCAGGCCAGGCCAGGCCAGGCCAGGGCCAGGCCAGGCCAGGCCAGGCCAGGCCAGGCCAGGCCAGGCCAGGCCAGGCCAGGGCCAGGGCCAGGCCAGGCCAGGCCAGGCCAGGCCAGGCCAGGCCAGGCCAGGCCAGGCCAGGCCAGGCCAGGCCAGGCCAGGCCAGGCCAGGCCAGGCCAGGCCAGGCCAGGCCAGGCCAGGCCAGGCCAGGCCAGGCCAGGCCAGGCCAGGCCAGGCCAGGCCAGGCCAGGCCAGGCCAGGCCAGGCCAGGCCAGGCCAGGGCCAGGCCAGGCCAGGCCAGGCCAGGCCAGGCCAGGCCAGGCCAGGCCAGGCCAGGCCAGGCCAGGCCAGGCCAGGCCAGGCCAGGCCAGGCCAGGCCAGGCCAGGCCAGGGCCAGGCCAGGCCAGGCCAGGCCAGGCCAGGCCAGGCCAGGCCAGGCCAGGGCCAGGCCAGGCCAGGCCAGGCCAGGCCAGGCCAGGCCAGGCCAGGCCAGGCCAGGCCAGGCCAGGCCAGGCCAGGCCAGGCCAGGCCAGGCCAGGCCAGGCCAGGCCAGGCCAGGCCAGGCCAGGCCAGGCCAGGCCAGGCCAGGCCAGGCCAGGCCAGGCCAGGCCAGGCCAGGGCCAGGCCAGGCCAGGCCAGGCCAGGCCAGGCCAGGCCAGGCCAGGCCAGGCCAGGCCAGGCCAGGCCAGGCCAGGCCAGGCCAGGCCAGGCCAGGCCAGGCCAGGCCAGGGCCAGGCCAGGCCAGGCCAGGCCAGGCCAGGCCAGGCCAGGCCAGGCCAGGCCAGGCCAGGCCAGGCCAGGCCAGGCCAGGCCAGGCCAGGCCAGGCCAGGCCAGGCCAGGCCAGGCCAGGCCAGGCCAGGCCAGGCCAGGCCAGGCCAGGCCAGGGCCAGGCCAGGCCAGGCCAGGCCAGGCCAGGCCAGGCCAGGCCAGGCCAGGCCAGGCCAGGCCAGGCCAGGCCAGGCCAGGGCCAGGCCAGGCCAGGCCAGGCCAGGCCAGGCCAGGCCAGGCCAGGCCAGGCCAGGGCCAGGCCAGGCCAGGCCAGGCCAGGCCAGGCCAGGCCAGGCCAGGCCAGGCCAGGCCAGGCCAGGCCAGGCCAGGCCAGGCCAGGGCCAGGCCAGGCCAGGCCAGGCCAGGCCAGGCCAGGCCAGGCCAGGCCAGGCCAGGCCAGGGCCAGGCCAGGCCAGGGCCAGGCCAGGCCAGGCCAGGCCAGGCCAGGCCAGGCCAGGCCAGGCCAGGCCAGGCCAGGCCAGGCCAGGCCAGGGCCAGGCCAGGCCAGGCCAGGCCAGGCCAGGGCCAGGCCAGGCCAGGCCAGGCCAGGCCAGGCCAGGCCAGGCCAGGGCCAGGCCAGGCCAGGCCAGGCCAGGCCAGGCCAGGCCAGGCCAGGCCAGGCCAGGCCAGGCCAGGCCAGGCCAGGCCAGGCCAGGCCAGGCCAGGGCCAGGCCAGGCCAGGCCAGGCCAGGCCAGGCCAGGCCAGGCCAGGCCAGGCCAGGCCAGGCCAGGCCAGGCCAGGCCAGGCCAGGCCAGGCCAGGCCAGGCCAGGCCAGGCCAGGCCAGGCCAGGCCAGGCCAGGCCAGGCCAGGCCAGGCCAGGCCAGGCCAGGCCAGGCCAGGCCAGGCCAGGCCAGGCCAGGCCAGGGCCAGGCCAGGCCAGGCCAGGCCAGGCCAGGCCAGGCCAGGCCAGGCCAGGCCAGGCCAGGCCAGGCCAGGCCAGGCCAGGCCAGGCCAGGGCCAGGCCAGGCCAGGCCAGGCCAGGGCCAGGCCAGGCCAGGCCAGGCCAGGCCAGGCCAGGCCAGGCCAGGCCAGGCCAGGCCAGGCCAGGCCAGGCCAGGCCAGGCCAGGCCAGGCCAGGCCAGGGCCAGGCCAGGCCAGAGCCAGGCCAGGCCAGGCCAGGCCAGGCCAGGCCAGGCCAGGCCAGGCCAGGCCAGGCCAGGCCAGGCCAGGCCAGAGCCAGGCCAGGCCAGGCCAGGCCAGGCCAGGCCAGGCCAGGCCAGGCCAGGCCAGGCCAGGCCAGGCCAGGGCCAGGCCAGGCCAGGCCAGGCCAGGCCAGGCCAGGGCCAGGCCAGGCCAGGCCAGGCCAGGCCAGGCCAGGCCAGGCCAGGCCAGGCCAGGGCCAGGCCAGGCCAGGCCAGGCCAGGCCAGGCCAGGCCAGGCCAGGCCAGGCCAGGCCAGGCCAGGCCAGGCCAGGCCAGGCCAGGCCAGGCCAGGCCAGGCCAGGCCAGGCCAGGCCAGGCCAGGCCAGGCCAGGCCAGGCCAGGCCAGGCCAGGCCAGGCCAGGCCAGGCCAGGCCAGGCCAGGCCAGGCCAGGCCAGGCCAGGCCAGGCCAGGCCAGGCCAGGCCAGGCCAGGCCAGGCCAGGCCAGGCCAGGCCAGGCCAGGCCAGGCCAGGCCAGGCCAGGCCAGGCCAGGCCAGGCCAGGCCAGGCCAGGCCAGGCCAGGCCAGGGCCAGGCCAGGCCAGGCCAGGCCAGGCCAGGCCAGGCCAGGCCAGGCCAGGCCAGGCCAGGCCAGGCCAGGCCAGGCCAGGCCAGGCCAGGCCAGGCCAGGCCAGGCCAGGCCAGGCCAGGCCAGGCCAGGGCCAGGCCAGGCCAGGCCAGGCCAGGCCAGGCCAGGCCAGGCCAGGCCAGGCCAGGCCAGGCCAGGCCAGGCCAGGCCAGGCCAGGCCAGGCCAGGCCAGGCCAGGCCAGGGCCAGGCCAGGCCAGGCCAGGCCAGGCCAGGCCAGGCCAGGCCAGGCCAGGCCAGGCCAGGCCAGGCCAGGCCAGGCCAGGCCAGGCCAGGCCAGGCCAGGCCAGGCCAGGCCAGGCCAGGCCAGGGCCAGGCCAGGCCAGGCCAGGCCAGGCCAGGCCAGGCCAGGCCAGGCCAGGCCAGGCCAGGCCAGGCCAGGCCAGGCCAGGCCAGGCCAGGCCAGGCCAGGGCCAGGCCAGGCCAGGCCAGGGCCAGGCCAGGCCAGGCCAGGCCAGGCCAGGCCAGGCCAGGCCAGGCCAGGCCAGGCCAGGGCCAGGCCAGGCCAGGCCAGGCCAGGCCAGGCCAGGCCAGGCCAGGCCAGGCCAGGCCAGGCCAGGCCAGGCCAGGGCCAGGCCAGGCCAGGCCAGGCCAGGCCAGGCCAGGCCAGGCCAGGCCAGGCCAGGCCAG